>NW_028233995.1:2705000-2707960 GCF_037954325.1 Fistularia commersonii
GTTGTACATCCTTTCCATCTTTATCTCTCTGTTTCGCCAACCTATATAGATCGTTCTCACCCTCCTTACTATCCAACTGAGCATACAAGTCATCATACGCCCTTTGTTTTGCCTTCGCTACCGCCATCTTTACCTTTCGCCGCATCTCCCTGAACTGCTTTCTGTTCTCTTCAGTCCTCTCAGTATCCCACTTCTTCTTCGCTAACCGCTTTCTCCGTATATACTCCTGCACTTCCTCATTCCACCACCAAGTCTCCTTATCAACTTTCCTTCCAGATGACAAACCGAGTACTCTTCTACCTGTCTCCCTGATAACACTAGCTGTTGTTGTCCAATCATCTGGCAGCTCACCCTGACCACCCAGACCCTTTCTCAACTCCTCCCTGAAAACCGTGCAACGCTCCTCCCTTTTCAGCTTCCACCACTTTGTCCTCTGCTCTGCCTTTGTCCTCGTCATCTACCTTGTCACCAGAGTCGTCGCACAAACCGCCATCCTATGCTGTCTGGCTACACGCCCACCTACAACTACTTTGCAGTCACCGATCTCTTTCAGGTTACCTCGTCTATACAAGATGTAGTCTACCTGCGTGCTCCTACCTCCGCTCTTATAAGTTACCCTATGTTCCTGTTTTTTCTGGAAAAAGGTATTCACTACACCCATTTCCATCCCTTTTGCAAAATCTACCACCATCTGTCCCTCTGCATTCCTATCCTGGATACCATATCTGCCCATCACTTCTTCATCCCCTCTATTGCCTTTACCAACATGTCCATTGAAGTCTGCACCAATTACCACTCTCTCATTTCTGGGAATATTCTGCATCACTTCATCCAACTCATTCCAGAACTTCTCCTTCTCTTCAGGTTCACATCCCACCTGTGGCGCATAGCCACTAACAACACTGAGCATCACACCTTCAATTTCCAATTTCAGACTCATAAGTCTATCTGACATTCTTTTCACCTCTAGGACGTTCCTTACAAACTCCTCCTTCAAGATGACTCCTACTCCATTTCTCTTCTTGTCAGCACCATAATAGTATAACTTAAAGCCTGCTCCTAAGCTTCTAGCCTTACTACCCTTCCACCTGGTCTCCTGGACACACAGTATATCCAGCTTCCTTCTCTGCATCGTGTCCATCAACTCTCTACCTTTTCCTGTCATAGTCCCAATATTCAAAGTCCCTACTCTCAGTCCCAGGCTCTTTCCTTTCCTCCTCTCTCTCTGCTTCCGAACACGCACTCCTCCTCTTCTTCTTCTTCTTGTTCTTCGACCCACAGTAGCCCGATTTCCATTAGTACCCTGTAGGTCATCAGTACCAATGGCGGTCGTTGTTAACCCGGTCCGCGACCCATCCGGTATGGTATAGTTATGGTTGACTCGCATGTTTGGTTTTGGCAAACGTTTTACGCCGGATGCCCCTCCTGACGCAACCCTCTGCATTTATCCGGGCTTGGGACCGGCACAGGGAGACACTGCTCCGTGCCCCCCCCCCCCCCCCCCCCCCCCCCAAAGGCAGGCTTGGAGAGACACGGGCCAGTGCCGCCCTGAGGCTGCATTACCCTCTCTTTCTTACATTTATTATAAAAATATGCTTATCTTCCTTTTAGCTCATCACACATGTCTTTATGATTTTCAGTCCATGCCTCAGCCGGCCTGAAGCTCCACTGATGCGCATGTGCGGATGCCTCTATCTAGCGGACATAAAATAAAGACAATCATTCAAATGTGAATGAGTCGGCGTGATGCTCCGGGATGTGTGGAGCTCAGGGAGCTCCACGAGTGAGGGAGTTAAGTTAGGGCGGGGGTGCAAGTAGGCTCTAGGATTCCCCGAGTCGGGGCGAGCGATGGGTTTAGAGGCGTATCGCATTGAAGATAATGGCCGCATATCCTTCTTGGACTTTTCTAAAGCCTTTGACTCGGTCGAACATCCATTTATCATAGCAACGCTCGAACATTTTGGATTTGGTTAAATATTCAGGAATGTGATCCGTGGGCTCTATGAGAATATTCATAGCTGTGTCACCCTGCCAAGCGGCACCACTCCGAGCTTCCATGTTGATGTGGGAATCCCCCAAGGTTGCCCCATCTCACCCTATTTATTTATAATTGCTACCGAAATGCTAGCCGTTTATGTTGAAAAGAGCAACGATATCCAAAAGTTAGACGTGCTGGGGACTGAAATTGTTATTAGCCTGCTGGCAGATGACACAACCTTAGTTTTGAAAAATGAACATCAAGTCCCAATAAGTGCCGAAAACAACCAAAACATTCTCCAAGGCTTCAGGATTGTCATTAAACTTAAAGAAATGCAAACTTCTTGCGCTGCATGACTCGCCACTAAAGGAAATCAGCGATGTTTCCATGAAATCAGAAATAAAATACTTGAGCATTTTCCTATCCAAGGACCAAACGTTAAATCAATCCAGGAACATTGAATCTAAACTGAATCAAAGTAAAGCTTAATTCTAATATATGGCTCCAGAGAGATTTATCAATATTAGGCCGGATATATTTGACTAAAATGGATGTGTTTATCCAGATGTATATACCCAGCGTATTCCAATGCTGCTCCAAATCAACTCGTAAAATCTGTTAACCAAATCAATTTCAACTTTATCTGGAGGAACAGACCACACCATCTAAGAAAAATCACATATGGTGAAAGAAACAAGTGAAGGAGGGCTGAAAGTGATAGAGTCGGACTGCTTGAATGGGACATTGAAGGTGAACTGGTTGAAATCCTGGATCAAACCTCATCGTTCTTTCTGGTATTGTACTCCAAACTACTTATTCAACAAAGTCGGCGGCCTGAGTCTTCTGCTTATCTCTGACTTGGATATCAACAAGATTCCTGTCAAATGTTCAGAGTTCCATAAACAAATATTATTATACTGGAAAATGATATACGTACACAATTTCTCACCACACAGTATAATAGTTTGGAACAATCGATATG
>NW_028233996.1:1475000-1557500 GCF_037954325.1 Fistularia commersonii
GTGAGTGTGTGTGTATGTGTGTGTGTGTGTGTGTCTTTGTGTGTGTTTGTGTGTTTTTGTGTGTTTTTGTGTGTGTGTGAGTGTGTTTAGGTGGGGGGGGGGTACCAGGGCCAATAGCGGAGGAGCGGTGGAGCTGAGAAGCGGAGAAGCGGAGGAGCATAGGAGCGGAGGTAATGTTTCTTCTCTCAGAGGCGGGGAAGCTTGGGGGCAGAAGAACCCCTTAGACGGCCTAATGTGAGCCTTCTCTGGAGATAGCTCCCCCAGACGTATGACCGGAGCTCCCAGACCTCTGGGCACATACATGTGAATGAGTGGATGAGCTAATGTTTGTGTGGTTGTGGATGCGTTTCGGCTAATGCTTTTAGCACAGCTATGATGACTTAAGGTGTGTATGTGTGTCTGTGTGTGTGTGTGTCTTTGTGTGTGTGTGTGTGTGTGTTTGTGTGTTTGAAAGGCTCTTTTGGTGGGGGAGGGGGGGGTCGCGGACAGGGATTACCATTGGGAGCACACATGTGAATGAGTGGATGAGCTAATGTTTGTTTGGTTGTGGATGCGTTTCGGCTAATGCTATTTGCACATCTATGATGAATTAAGGTGTGTGTGTGTGTGTGTGTGTGTGTATGTGTGTATGTGTGTGTGTTTGTTTTTTTTGTGTCTGTGTGAGTGTGTTCGTGTGTGTATGTGTGAGAGTTTGTTTAGGTGGGGGGGGGTACCAGGGCCCTTCGCGGAGGAGCGGTGGAGCGGAGAAGCGGAGGAATGGAGGAGTGGAGGTAATTTTTCTCTTCTTAAAGGCAGAGGATGTGAAGTTTGGGTGCAGTAGGACGCCTTACACCGGCCACTGTGAGCCTTCTCCAGATATAGATCCCCCGGACGTATGATTGGAGCTCCCGGACCATTGGGCACACACATGTGAATGAGTGGATGAGCTAATGTTTGTTGGGTAGTGGATGCATTTCGGCTAATGCTATTAGCAAAGCTATGATGAGTTAAGGTTTGTTTGTGTGTGTGTGTGTGAGTGTGTGTGCGCGCGTGTGTGTGCGCGTGTGTTTTTGTGTGTGTGTGAGTGTGTTTAGGTGGGGGGGGGGTACCAGGGCCCATAGCGGAGGAGCGGTGGAGCTGAAAAGCGGAGGAGCGGAGTAGCGGAGGTATTGTTTCTCCTCTCAGAGGCGGGGAAGCTTGGGAGCTATTAGCACAGCTATGATGACTTAAGGTGTGTGTGTGTGTGTGTGTTTGTGTGTTTGTGTGTTCTTGTGTGTGTGTGTGTGTGTGTGTGTGTTTGTGTGTGCGTTTGTGTATATGTGTGTGACAGTTTGTTTAGGTGGGGGGGGGGGGCGCGGACAGGGGGTAGCTGGGCCTGGAGCGGATGAGCTGTGAAGCGGATGGAGGGCAGAAGCACGTCCCATAATTCTCCTGAGTCCGGCGGATCGGGAGTTCCAGGGCCTATAGCGGAGGAGCGGTGGAGCGGAGAAGCGGACCATTGGGCACACACATGTGAATGAGTTGATGAGCTAATGTTTGTTTGGTTGTGGATGCGTTTCGGCTAATGCTATTAGCACAACTATGATGACTTAATGTGTGTATGTGTGTCAGTGTGTGTGTGTGTGTGAGTGTCTTTGTGTATGTGTGTGATAGTTTGTTTTGGTGGGGGGGGGGGGGGGCGGTCGCGGACACGGACTACCAGGGCGCACACATGTGAATGAGTAGATGAGCTAATGTTTGTTTGGTTGTGGATGCGTTTCGGCTAATGCTATTAGCACAGCTATGCTGACTTAATGTGTGTATGTGTGTCAGTGTGTGTGTGTGTGTGAGTGTCTTTGTGTATGTGTGTGATAGTTTGTTTTGGTGGGGGGGGGGGACACGGAGTACCAGGGCGCACACATGTGAATGAGTGGATGAGCTAATGTTTGTTTGGTTGTGGATGCGTTTCGGCTAAAGCTATTAGCACAGCTATGAAGACTTAAGGTGTGTGTATGTGTGTATGTGTGTGTCTGTGTGTGTGTGAGTGTCTTTGTGTGTGTGTGTGTGTGTGTGAGAGGCTCTTTTGGTGGGGGGGGGGGGGGGGTCGCGGACAGGGAGTACCATTGGGCACACACATGTGAATGAGTGGATGAGCGAATGTTTGTTTGGTTGTGGATGCGTTTCGGCTAATGCTATTAGCACAGCTATGATGAGTTAAGGTGTGTGTATGTGTGTTTGTGTGTTTGTGTGTTTTTGTGTGTGTGTGAGTGATTTTGTGTGAGAGTTTGTTTAGGTGGGGGGGGGGGGGAGTACCAGGGCCCATAGCGGAGGAGCGGTGGAGCTGAGAAGCGGAGGAGCAGAGGAGCGAAGGTAATGTTTCTTCTCTCAGAGGCGGAGCAGCTTGGGGGCAGCAGAACCCCTTAGACGGGCTAATGTGAGCATTCTCCGGACATAGATCCCCCGAACGTATGATTGGAGCTCCCGGACCACTGGGCACAGACATGTGAATGAGTGGATGAGCTAATGTTTGTTTGGTTGTGGATGTGTTTCGGCTAATGCTATTAGCACAGCTATGATGAGTAAAGGTGTGTGTGTGTGTGGGTGTGTGTGTGTTTGTTTGTTTTTGTGTCTTTGTGAGTGTGTTCGTGTGTGTATGTGTGAGAGTTTGTTTAGGTGGGGCGGGGGGTACCAGGGCCCATCGCGGAGGAGCGGTGGAGCGGAGAAGCGGAGGAATGGGGGAGCGGAGGTAATGTTTCTCTTCTCAAAGGCAGAGGATGGGAAGTTTGGGTGCAGTAGGACGCCTTAGACCGGCCACTGTGAGCCTTCTCCAGATATAGATCCCCCGGATGTATGATTGGAGCTCTCGGACCATTGGGCACACACATGTGAATGAGTGGATGAGCTAATGTTTGTTTGGTAGTGGATGCGTTTCGGCTAATGCTATTAGCACAGCTATGATGAGTTAAGGTGTGTTTGTGTGTGTGTGTGTGTGTGTGTTTGTGTGTGTGTGTGTGTGTGTGTGTGTGTGTGTGCGCGTGTGTGTGTTTATGTGTTTTTGTGTGTGTGTAAGTGTGTTTAGGTGGGGGGGGGGGTACCAGGGCCAATAGCGGAGGAGCGGTGGAGCGGAGAAGCGGAGGAGCAGAGGAGCGGAGGTAATGTTTCTTCTCTCAGAGGTGGGGAAGCTTGGGGGCAGAAGAACCCCATAGACGGCCTAATGTGAGTCTTCTCTGGAGATAGTTCCCCCAGACGTATGACCGGAGCTCCCAGACCTCTGGGCACATACATGTGAATGAGTAGATGAGCTAATGTTTGTTTGGTTGTGGATGCGTTTCGGCTAATGGTATTAGCACAGCTATGCTGACTTAATGTGTGTATGTGTGTCAGTGTGTGTGTGTGTGTGAGTGTTTTTGTGTATGTGTGTGATAGTTTGTTTTGGTGGTGGTGGGGGGAGGGGGCGGACACGGAGTACCAGAGCGCACACATGTGAATGAGTGGATGAGCTAATGTTTGTTTGGTTGTGGATGCGTTTCGGCTAAAGCTATTAGCACAGCTATGAAGACTTAAGGTGTGTGTATGGCTGTGTCTGTGTGCGTGTGAGTGTCTTTGTTTGTGTGTGTGTGTGTGAGAGGCTCTTTTGGTGGGGGGGGGGGGTCGCGGACAGGGAGTACCATTGGGCACACACATGTGAATGAGTGGATGAGCGAATGTTTGTTTGGTTGTGGATGCGTTTCGGCTTATGCTATTAGCACAGCTATGATGAGTTAAGGTGTGTGTGTATGTGTGTTTGTGTGTTTGTGTGTTTTTGTGTGTGTGTGAGTGATTTTGTGTGAGAGTTTGTTTAGGTAGGGGGGGGTGGGGGGGGGAGTACCAGGGCCCATAGCGGAGGAGCGGTGGAGCTGAGAAGCAGAGGAGCAGAGGAGCGGTGGTAATGTTTCTTCTCTCAGAGGCGGAGCATTTTGGGGGCAGCAGAACCCCTTAGACGGGCTAATGTGAGCATTCTCCGGACATAGATCCCCCGAACGTATGATTGGAGCTCCCGGACCACTGGGCACACACATGTGAATGAGTGGATGAGCTAATGTTTGTTTGGTTGTGGATGCGTTTCGGCTAATGCTATTAGCACAGCTATGATGAGTTAAGGTGCGTTTGTGTGTGTGTGTGTGTGTGTGTGTGTGTGTGAGTGTCTTTGTGTGTGTTTGTGTGTTTTTGTGTGTGTGTGAGTGTGTTTAGGTGGGGGGGGGGGTACCAGGGCCAATAGCGGAGGAGCGGTGGAGCTGAGAAGCGGAGGAGCAGAGGAGCGGAGGTAATGTTTCTTCTCTCAGAGGCGGGGAAGCTTGGGGGCAGAAGAACCCCTTAGACGGCCTAATGTGAGCCTTCTCTGGAGATAACTCCCCCAGACGTATGACCGGAGCTCCCAGACCTCTGGTCACATACATGTGAATGAGTGGATAAGCTAATGTTTGTGTGGTTGTGGATGCGTTTCGGTTAATGCTTTTAGCACAGCTATGATGACTTAAGGTGTGTATGTGTGTCTGTGTGTGTGTGTGTGTGAGTGTCTTTGTGTATGTGTGTGATAGTTTCTTTTGGTGGGGGGGGGGTCGCGGACAGGGAGTACCTGGGCACACACATGTGAATGAGTGGATGAGCTAATGTTTGTTTGGTTGTTGATGCGTTTCGGCTAATGCTATTTGCACAGCTATGATGAATTAAGGTGTGTGTGTATGTGTGTGTGTGACTGTTTGTGTGTTTTTGTGTGTGTGTGAGTGATTTTGTGTGAGAGTTTGTTTAGGTGGGGGGGGGGAGTACCAGGGCCCGTAGCGGAGGAGCGGTGGAGCTGAGAAGCGGAGGAGCAGAGGAGCGGAGGTAATGTTTCTTCTCTCAGAGGCGGGGAAGCTTGGGGGCAGAAGAACCTCTTAGACGGGCTAATGGGAGCATTCTCCGGACATAGATCCCCCGGTCGTATGATTGGAGCTGCCGGACCATTGGGCACACACATGTGAATGAGTGGATGAGCTAATGTTTGTTTGGTTGTGGATGCGTTTCGGCTAATGCTACTAGCACAGCTAAGATGAGTTAAGGTGTCTGTGTGTGTGTGTGTGTGTGTGTGTGTGTGTGTGTGTGTGTGAGTTTGTTTAGGTGGGGGGGGGGTCACGGACAGGGTGTACCAGGGCCTCGAGCAGATGAGCTGAGGAGCGGAGGAGGGCAGATGCCCGGCCTTGATTCGCTTATGTCCAGCGGTTCGGGAATTCCAGGGCCCAAAGCGGAGGAGTGGTGGAGCTGAGAAGCGGAGGAGCGGAGGAGCGGAGTAGCGGAGGTATAGTTTCTCCTCTCAGAGGCGGGGAAGCTTGGGGGCAGCAGATCCCCTTAGACGGGCTAATGTGAGCATTCTCCAGACATAGATCCCCCGAACGTATGATTGGAGCTCCCGGACCATTGGGCACACACATGTGAATGAGTGGATGACCTAATGTTTGTTTGGTTGTGGATGCGTTTTGGCTAATGCTATTAGCACATCTTTGATGAGTTAAGGTGTGTGTGTGTGTGTGTGTGTGTGTGTGTGTCTGTGTGTGTGTGTGTTTGTTTGTTTTTTGTGTCTGTGTGAGTGTGTTCGTGTGTGTATGTGTCAGAGTTTGTTTAGGTGGGGGGGGGGGGGGTACCAGGGCCCATCGCGGAGGAGCGGTGGAGCGGAGAAGCGGAGGAATGGAGGAGTAGAGGCAATTTTTCTCTTCTCAAAGGCAGAGGATGGGAAGTTTGGGGGCAGTAGGACGCCTTAGACCGGCCACTGTGAGCCTTTTCCAGATATAGATCCCCCGGACGTATGATTGGTCTCCCGGACCATTGGGCACACACATGTGAATGAGTGGATGAGCTAATGTTTGTTTGGTAGTGGATGCATTTCGGCTAATGCTATTAGCACAGCTATGATGAGTTAAGGTGTGTTTGTGTGTGTGTGTGTGTGTGTGTTTGTGTGTGTGTGTGTGTGTGTGTGTGTGTGTGTGCGCGTGTGTGTGCGCGTGTGTTTTTGTGTGTGTGTGAGTGTGTTTAGGTGGGGGGGGGGGGGTACCAGGGCCCATAGCGGAGGAGCGGTGGAGCTGAGAAGCGGAGGAGCGGAGTAGCGGAGGTATTGTTTCTCCTCTCAGAGGCGGGGAAGCTTGGGAGCTATTAGCACAGCTATGATGACTTAAGGTGTGTGTGTGTGTGTGTGTGTTTGTGTGTTTCTTTGTTTGTGTGTTCTTGTGTTTGTGTGTGTGTGTTTGTTTGTGCGTTTGTGTATATGTGTGTGACAGTTTGTTTAGGTGGGGGGGGGCGCGGACAGGGGGTAGCTGGGCCTGGAGCGGATGAGCTGTGAAGCGGATGGAGGGCAGAAGCACGTCCCATAATTCTCCTGAGTCCGGCGGATCAGGAGTACCAGGGCCTATAGCGGAGGAGCGGTGGAGCGGAGAAGCGGACCATTGGGCACATACATGTGAATGAGTTGATGAGCTAATGTTTGTTTGGATGTGGATGCGTTTCGGCTAATGCTATTAGCACAGCTATGATGACTTAATGTGTGTATGTGTGTCAGTGTGTGTGTGTGTGTGAGTGTCTTTGTGTAAGTGTGTGATAGTTTGTTTTGGTGGGGGGGGGGGGGGGTCGCGGACACGGAGTAGTAGGGCGCACACATGTGTGTGCCCAATGGTCCGGGAGCTCCAATCATACATCCGGGGGATCTATATCTGGAGAAGGTTCACAGTGGCCGGTCTAAGGCGTCCTACTGCACCCAAACTTCCCATCCTCTGCCTTTGAGAAGAGAAACATTACCTCCGCTCCTCCATTCCTCCGCTTCTCCGCTCCACCGCTCCACCGCTCCTCCGCGATGGGCCCTGGTACCCCCCCCCCCCACCTAAACAAACTCTCACACATACACACACGAACAAACTCACACAGACACAAAAACAAACAAACACACACACACACACACACACACACACACCTTAACTCATCATAGCTGTGCTAATAGCATTAGCCGAGACGCATCCACAACCAAACAAACATTAGCTCATCCTGAGTCCGGCGGATCAGGAGTACCAGGGCCTATAGCGGAGGAGCGGTGGAGCGGAGAAGCGGACCATTGGGCACATACATGTGAATGAGTTGATGAGCTAATGTTTGTTTGGATGTGGCTGCGTTTCGGCTAATGCTATTAGCACAGCTATGATGACTTAATGTGTGTATGTGTGTCAGTGTGTGTGTGTGTGTGAGTGTCTTTGTGTATGTGTGTGATAGTTTGTTTTGGTGGGGGGGGGGGTCGCGGACACGGAGTAGCAGGGCGCACACATGTGAATGAGTGGATGAGCTAATGTTTGTTTGGTTGTGGATGCGTTTCGGCTAATGCTGTTAGCACAGCTATGATGACTTAATGTGTGTATGTGTGTCAGTGTGTGTGTGTGTGTGAGTGTCTTTGTGTATGTGTGTGATAGTTTGTTTTGGTGGGGGGGGGGGGGGGGGCGGACACGGAGTACCAGGGCGCACACATGTGAATGAGTGGATGAGCTAATGTTTGTTTGGTTGTGGATGCGTTTCGGCTAAAGCTATTAGCACAGCTATGAAGACTTAAGGTGTGTGTATGTGTGTATGTTTGTGTCTGTGTGTGTGTCTTTGTGTGTGTGTGTGTGTGTGTGAGAGGCTCTTTTGGTGGGGGGGGGGGTCGCGGACAGGGACTACCATTGGGCACACACATGTGAATGAGTGG
This sequence comes from Fistularia commersonii, assembly GCF_037954325.1. NCBI lineage: Eukaryota > Metazoa > Chordata > Actinopteri > Syngnathiformes > Fistulariidae > Fistularia > Fistularia commersonii. The sequence goes on from NW_028233996.1 coordinate 1,482,691, forward strand.
ATGAGGGAATGTTTGTTTGGTTGCGGATGCGTTTCGGCTAATGCTATTAGCACAGCTATGATGAGTTAAGGTGTGTGTGTATCTGTGTTTGTGTGTTTTTGTGTGTGTGTGAGTGATTTTGTGTGAGAGTTTGTTTAGGTAGGGGGGGGGGGGGGGGAGTACCAGGGCCCATAGCGGAGGAGCGGTGGAGCTGAGAAGCGGAGGAGCAGAGGAGCGAAGGTAATGTTTCTTCTCTCAGAGGCGGAGCAGCTTGGGGGCAGCAGAACCCCTTAGACGGGCTAATGTGAGCATTCTCCGGACATAGATCCCCCGAACGTATGATTGGAGCTCCCGGACCACTGGGCACACACATGTGAATGAGTGGATGAGCTAATGTTTGTTTGGTTGTGGATGCGTCTCGGCTAATGCTATTAGCACAGCTATGATGAGTTAAGGTGTGTGTGTGTGTGTTTGTTTGTTTTTGTGTCTGTGTGAGTTTGTTCGTGTGTGTATGTGTGAGAGTTTGTTTAGGTGGGGGGGGGGGGTACCAGGGCCCATCGCGGAGGAGCGGTGGAGCTGAGAAGCGGAGGAGCAGAGGAGCGGAGGTAATGTTTCTTCTCTCAGAGGCGGGGAAGCTTGGGGGCAGAAGAACCCCTTAGACGGGCTAATTTGAGCCTTCTCTGGAGATAGCTCCCCCAGACGTATGACCGAAGCTCCCAGACCTCTGGGCACATACATGTGAATGAGTGGATGAGCTAGTGTTTGTGGTTGTGGATGCGTTTCGGCTAATGCTTTTAGCACAGCTATGATGACTTAAGGTGTGTATGCGTGTCTGTGTGTGTGTGTGTGTGAGTGTCTTTGTGTATGTGTGTGATAGTTTCTTTTGGTGGGGGGGGGTCGCGGACAGGGAGTACCAGGGCACACACATGTGAATGAGTGGATGAGCTAATGTTTGTTTGGTTGTGGATGCGTTTTGGCTAATGCTATTAGCACAGCTATGAAGACTTAAAGTGTGTGTATGTGTGTATGTGTGTGTCTGTGTGTGTGTGTGAGTGTCTTTGTGTGTGTGTGTGTGTGTGAGAGGCTCTTTTGGTGGGGGGGGGGGGGTGTCGCGGACAGGGAGTACCAGGGCCAAGAGCGGATGAGCCGAGGAGCGGAGGAAGGCAGAAGCTCGGCCCGTGATTCGCTTATGTCCAGCGGTTCGGGAATTCCAGGGCCCAAAGCAGAGGAGCAGTGGAGCTGAGAAGCGGAGGAGCGGAGGTGATGTTTATTCTCTCAGAGGCAGGGAAGCTTGGGGGTAGCAGAACCCCTTAGATGGGCTAATGTGAGCATTCTCCAGACATAGATCCTCCGGTCGTATGATTGGAGCTGCCGGACCATTGGGCACACACATGTGAATGAGTGGATGAGCTAATGTTTGTTTGGTTGTGGATGCGTTTCGGCTAATGCTATTAGCACAGCTATGATCAGTTAAGGTCTGTGTGTATGTGTGTGTGTGTTTGGGTGTGTGTGTGTGTCTGTGTGTGTGTGTGAGAGTTTGTTTAGGTGGGGGGGGTCGCGGACAGGGAGTACCAAGGCCTCGAGCGGATGAGCTGAGGAGCAGAGCAGGGCAGAAGCCCGGCCCGTGATTCCCTTATATCCAGCGGTTCGGGAGTTCCAGGGCCCAAAGCGGAAAGGCGGAGGAGTGGAGAAGCGGAGGAGTGGAGGAGAGCAGAAGCACGTCACGCAATTCTCCTGAGTTCGCAGGATCAGGAGTACCAGGGCCCATAGCGGAGGAGCGGAGGTGTTGAGAAGCGGAGGAGCAGAGGAGCGATATTATATTTCTCTTCTCAAAGGCGGGGAAGCTTGGGGGCAGCAGGATCCCTTAGACCGGCCAATGTGTGCCTTCTCCGAACATAGATGCCCCGGACGTATGCCCGGAGCTCCCAGACCTCTGGGCACATACATGTGAATGAGTGGATGAGCTAATGTTTGTTTGGTTGTGGATGCGTTTCGGCTAATGCTATCAGCACAGCTATGATGACTTAAGGTGTGTGTGTGTGTGTTTTTGTGTGTTTGTGTGTTCTTGTGTGTGTGTGTGTGTGTGTGTTTGTGTGTGTGTGTGTGCGTTTGTGTATATGTGTGTGACAGTTTGTTTAGGTGGGGGGGGGGGCGCGGACAGGGGGTTAGGGTTAGGGTTAGGGTTAGGGTTAGGGTTAACAAGGCCCATAGCAGAGGAACGGTGAAGCGGAGAAGCAGAGGAGCGGAGGAGCGATGGTAATGTTTCTCTTCTCAAACGCAGAGGAGGGGAAGTTTGGGGGCAGCAGGGCGCCTTAGACTGGCCAATGTGAGCCTTCTCTAGGACATAGGTCCCCCGGACGGATGATTCGAGCTCCCGGACCATTGGGCACACACATGTGCATGAGTGGATGAGCTAATGTTTTCTTTGATTTGAGATAGGTGATCTCATTAGTTTTATTTGAGTTTACATTCTAGTATACATATGTGGTATTTGTATCTACTCTCAGGAAATGTATGGCACTTTATGACAAGGTTTGGGACTTGTTTTAGTTTTTCGCGACTGTTCAGCTAACTTGACGTTAACTTCTACGTCAGTGTTTTCTTTTTTGGTATAGCGCTGCTGGCGGGAATTTTCCCTCACTCTGTACTGTACATGTCCCATGGCTAACCGATGTTGATTCCCGGAGCTGTGAAGAAGAAAATAAAAGACGATTCAAACAAGGCAAACTTGTGAATTCCTTCCGAAACATGGAAAACGAAGAAGCTGCAAACTTAAACGCAACAGGTTATGGGCCCAGGCTACGAACAAAAGGAGGAAGATGGCAACGTTTGGTTGCCGATGGAGACGAAAACAACTACGAGCTTTGGGAAGTAAAGTTTCTGGGACACATGCGACTTGAAGGTTTGAAAGAGACAATTCTTTCAACTGTTGAGCCCGACCCAGGTAAAAATGCAGAATGCTACGCTGAGCTTATCCAGTTCCTCGATGATAAAAGTCTATCATTGGTAATGAGGGAAGCCGCAGATGACGGTCGAAAAGCTTTGAAAATATTACGGGATCATTCTGCCAGCCAGGGTAAGCCCAGAATTATTTCCCTGTACAGCGAACTATGCTCACTCAAGAAGGAACCCGACGAAACAATAACAGATTACATTATCAGAGCAGAAAAGGCAGTCACCGCTCCGAGAAACACAAAACAGGTGATAAGTGATGAGCTGATGATCGCTATGGTTATGAAAGGGCTTCCAGAACCATACAAGCCCTTCGTCATTCATGTAACTCAGAGCAGTTAAGAAATGACGTTTATTCAGTTCAAGAGTAAACTAAGAAGTTATGAAGAGACTGAAAAGTTTGACAGCAAAACCAAATCAGACAATGTCATGAAAGTGGACATGTCAACCGTGATCTGCTATGGATGTGGAAACCGTGGCCATATGGCAAAAGCTTGTCACCAAAAATCAGGGCCAAAATGGTGCAGCTATCACAGAAGCGCAACCCACACCGATGAGACATGCAGAAGAAAATCCAAGCCCAAAGAAGACTCGGTCAAACAAAACACAGACATCCAAGACAAAGATAAGGAAGATGAGCAAACTTTTGTATTCAAGGTCAGTCAAAAAGTCCCTCCGGAAAATATCAGAAAAAATGGACTGATGGTAGACTGTGGCGCTACATCACACATCATAACACAAGAAGACAAATTCACAAGATTTGATGAGTTTTTCAACCCAAACAAACATTACATGGAGCTAGCAGACGGGACCAGAAGAAACAAAGTGGCACTAAAAAGAGGTGATGCAGAAGTGTTACTCCAGGACATTGAAGGAAAACCTGTCCTGGTAACCTTAAGGGGAGCCTTATTCATCCCATCATATCCTCAGGACTTCATATCGGTGAAGGCAGCCACAGCTGATGGAGCCAGCGTGATATTCAAAGAAGGAGAGAACAGATTCATAACCAAAGAAGGAACAATTTTCAGCATTGAGGAATGTGACAGACTCTACTACATAAGAACGGTAAATTATCAACAACTTTATGATGATACAGTAAATGACATGATGTCCAGGGATAAAGTAAACTGAACTTGTGATGTCAAAACATGGCATGAGATTATGAGACACCGCAATGTAAAAGATGTATTAAAATGACCAAACTTAGTCGAGGGTATGAAGATTACAGGTCAGACCAAGGTAGACTGTAACGTATGCACAGAGGGAAAATCCACAAATAGCAGAAACAGGCAAGCTGATGCAAAAGCTGATGCACCCCTAAAAATGGTACACGCTGACTTATCAGGCCCGATTGAACCAGCTGGTCAAGAAGGGCATAAGTATGTCATTTCATTCACAGATGATTATTCAGGGGCAGTATTTGTATATTTTCTCAAATACAAGAGTGAAGCTACATTAGCAACAGAGAAGTTCCTTGCTGACAGTGCAGCGTATGGTCGTGTCAAATGTATCAGGTCAGACAACGGGACTGAATTCACAGGAAATGCTTTTCAATCTCTTCTAAGGGAGAAAGGCATAAGACATGAAACATCATCCCCATACTCTCCCCATCAAAATGGGACAGCAGAAAGATAATGGAGGACCCTTTTTGAAATGGCAAGGTGTATGCTAATAGAAAAAGGATTACCAAAGGTTTTGTGGCCTTATGCTGTCCAGACCGCTGCCCATATTCGAAATAGATGTTACAATGACAGACTCGAAAATACCCCATACTTCATGTTAACAGGGAGAAAGCCAAATCTCTCAAAAATGTGGATATTCGGAACTGAGTGTTCTGCATACAAACATGACACTAAGAAATTAGATCCCAGATGTGAAAGAGGAATATTTGTGGGATACAGTAAGAAAAGCCCTTCATACCTGGTCTATAATCCACTTACAGAAAAAGTGGCAAAACAGAGACTGGTGAAATTGATCAAAAAGGGAAGAATTGAACAACAAACACAAACTGATGATTATGAGACAGAAATCCAGGGATATGAAGGCACAGAATCTACAGATGAAACCAGTATTGCTGTGTCACAAAGTGAAAATAAAACAGACAACCATATACAAAATGAGGATGAGAGTACTAACGCAGATGTGTCACATGACGAAGAAACAGCAGAAAATGTCCAAAATGAAAAAGAGACGAGGTCAGACATAAAACCCAGATATAATCAAACCAGTCGCTATCCTAGACGAAAAAGGGTCGTTCCAAGGTATTTAGAGGATGATCAGACAGACTATATTAACAATGATAAAAATCATACAACTATTGATTACTGTTACAGGACTGTGTGCGGAGTCCCACAGAATTATAGTGAAGCACTGAAGTCACCACTGGCACCCGGGTGGAATTGTGCCATGAGGGAAGAGATTGACTCGATTAAATAGAATGACACATTTGAACTGACAACTTTACCTGAAGGGAGAAAAGTAATTGGAGGAAAATGGGTATTTGCCCTTAAAGAAAATGCTGAAGGAGGACAAATATTTAAGGCCAGATATGTAGCTAAGGGTTACAATCAAACAGAAGCCATAGACTACTATGGAACTTTTGCACCGACAGCTAACATTACATCAGTGCGGGCACTAATGCAGATAGCCGTACAAAATAACCTCATTGTCCATCAAATGGATGTTAAGACGGCATATTTACATGCTCCTATACATGAGGAGATTTTCTTGGAACAACCAGAAGGGTTTGAAATGATGTCAGAAACAGGAGAGAAACTAGTGTATAGATTAAAGAAATCTCTTTATGGCCTGAAACAATCAGGAAGAAACTGGTATGAACTCCTTAATGACCATTTAGAACAGGACAACTTTGTGAGAAATCTCTCTGACCACTGTGTGTACAGAAAACAGACAGAAAATGGTGACACAATCATTGTAATAATTTGGGTAGATGATTTAATTATTGCAGCAAGCAGCAATGATGCACTCAGCACATTTAAACAGAACATGAAATTCAAGTTCAACATGAAAGACCTGGGGAAACTATCATATTTTTTGGGCATACAATTTGAACAAAAGGGGGATGAAATCAAAATGAACCAGACAAAGTACATCCTAAAAATGCTAGAGAGATTTGGAATGTCAGAATGTAAAGCAAGATCTACTCCAAGTGAGCAAAAATTAGAGGGCATCCCTGTAGCTGATGAAAATGAGCAAAGTGAACCTGTCGACCCCAAAGAATATCGTGAGATTGTAGGCAGTCTTATTTATGCCATGACTTGCACCAGACCTGATATCAGCTGGATAGTGAGCAAACTATCACAGAATCTGGCAATGGCAAAAGTAAAAAATGTAGTAGCTCCAAAACATGTTCTGAGGTTTTTGAAGGGGACAGCTGATTATGAACTAAGTTTCAAGACAAATAAGGAGGATTTGAACCTGATAGCTTACAGTGATTCAGACTGGGCATCATCTGTAGAAGACAGACGTAGCACTACAGGCTACTGTTTCAGTTTAACAAAACAAGGCCCAGCCATTGCATGGAAGTCAAGGAAACAGCCCACAGTGGCCCTGTCAACATGTGAGGCTGAATACATCGGCTGAGCCACCACCGCACAAGAAAACATGTACCTGTCTCAACTGTTAAACGGTATGGACAACAAAATGTACAGTTGCACAACAATCTACGGAGACAATCAGGGGGCCATCGCACTGAGTAAGAATCCTGTAAACAGACAAAGGTCAAAACACATTGATGTAAAATATCATTTCATTCGTGAAGCACTCAGTGAGGGTTAAATAAATCTTATCTATTGTCCATCAGAGGACATGTTGGCAGACATCTTGACAAACTCATGACAAAGGTAACAATAGAAAAATTCAAAAAGTGGTTCTTTGGAAATTAAAATGTCCAAAGTTTTTTTTTGGATGTTGAGATCAAGAGGGGGTGTTGAAATAGGTGATCTCATTAGTTTTATTTGAGTTTACATTCTAGTATACATATGTTGTATTTGTATCTACTCTCAGGAAATGCATGGCACTTTATGACAAGGTTTGGGACTTGTTTTAGTTTTTCGCGACTGTTCAGCTAACTTGACGTTAACTTCTACGTCAGTGTTTTTTTTTTGGTATAGCGGTGCTGGCGGGAATTTTTCCCTCACTCTGTACTGTACATGTCCCATGGCTAACCGATGTTGATTCCCGGAGCTGTGAAGAAGAAAATAAAAGACGATTCAAACAAGGCAAACTTGTGAATTCCTTCCGAAACATGGAAAACGAAGAAGCTGCGAACTTAAACGCAACAGTTTGGTTGTGGATGCGTTTCGGCTAATGCTATTAGCACAGCTATGATGAGTTAAGGTGTGTTTGTGTGTGTGTGTGTGTGTGTGTGTCTGTGTGTGTGTGTGTGTGCGTGTGTGTGAGTGTGAATTTGTTTAGGTGGGGGGGGGTCGCGGACAGGGAGTACCGGGGCCTCGAGCGGATGAGCTGAGGAGCGGAGGAGGGCAGAAGCCTGGCCCGTGATTCGCTTATGTCCAGCGGTTCGGGAATTCCAGGGCCCAAAGCGGAGGAGCGATGGAGCTGAGAAGCGGAGGAGCGGAGGTAATGTTTCTCCTCTCAGAGTCGGGGAAGTTTGGGGGCAGAAGAACCCCTTAGACTGGCTAATGTGAGCATACTCCGGACATAGATCCCCCGGACGTATGATTGGAGCTCTCGGACCATTGGGCACACACATGTGAATGAGTGGATGAGCTAATGTTTGTTTGGTTGTGGATGCGTTTCGGCTAATGCTATTAGCACAGCTATGATGAGTTAAGGTGTGTGTATGTGTGTGTGTGTGTGTGTGTGTTTGTGTGTTTTTGTGTGTGTGTGAGTGTGTTTGTGTGTGTATGTGTGAGAGTTTGTTTAGGTGGGGGGGGGGAGTACCAGAGCCCATACAGGAGGAGCGGTGGAGCTGAAAAGCGGAGGTAATTTTTCTCCTCTCAGAGGCGGGGAAGCTTGGGGGCAGAAGAACCCCTTAGACCGGCCAATGTGAGCCTTCTTCGGACATAGATCACCCGGACGTATGACTGGAGCTCCCGTACCTCTAGGCACACACATATGTGAATGAGTGGATGAGCTAATGTTTGTTTTGTTGTGGATACGTTTTGGCCAATGCTATTAGCACAGCTATGATGAGTTCAGGTGTGTGTGTGTGTGTTTGTGTGTTTGTCTGTGTGTGTGTGTGTGTGTGTGTGTGTGTGTGTGTGTGTGTGTGTGTGTGTGTGTGTGTGTGTTTATCTGCGTGTGAGAGTTTGTTTTGGTGGGTGGGGGGGGGGGGGGTGTTCCCGCGGACAGGGAGTACCAGGGCCTGGAGCGGATGAGGTGAGGAGCGGAGGAGGGCAGAAGCCCGGACCGTGATTCGCTTATGTTCAGCGGTTCGGGAGTTCCAGGGCCCAAAGCGGAGAAGCGGAGGACAGCAAAAGCCCTGTCCGCAATTCACCTGAGTCTGGCGGATCGGTAGTACCTGGTTCCGCAGCGGAGGAGCGGAGGAGCGGAGGAGCGGAGCAAAGCGGAAGACCGTCTTAATAACAAGGAAATTACAGATGAGGCTATCATTTCCACAGAAATCTTTAAATTCTATAGCCACCTATACACTTCGACATTGTCAAAAAGCGATTGTGACTCCTTTCCAACAAATATTCCTCAACATATCCCAAAAATAAACAACAACAAACAATATATGTTTGTTTTGTATATGTTTATATATAATCAACAAAAAATATACAGTTTGATATCTGAGATTCCTTGTGAGTCGCCAACTTAATTACATGTTGTACTCCCCTTGCAATCTTTTTTTCGTTTTAATTTTTTATTAGTCTATCTATTGATTTAATTATTTCATTTTAATTTCTTTTTTTGTCTAGCATTGTAAATTTCTCACAAACCGTTAACACTATTAACTTCTGATTCCATACAGAACGAATGTCCTTATGTCCTTTGCTTCCTCATGCCTGGTTGTTTCATTCACATTCAGTTCTACCTTGCCATGTTTATTTGTACATTTGTATAGTTGTGTGTACTATTTATGTTCAATTCAAAAAAAAAAAAAAAAGAATGAGAGGCTGAGAAAATCTCCATGTCTCTCTCCCCCCCCCCCTTAATGCCGCCCCCCCCCCCCTTCCTCACGGCGGCCGACGCAACGCGATTCTCGCCGTTGTTGTGGAAGTAGGGTAAAGGATTCCCCGCGTCGGTGCGAGCGATGCGTTTCAAGGCGTATTGCATGTGTGTATGGGGGGGGGGGGTCTACAGGACACCGCAGACCGGCAATGGTGCACCTTCTCCGGACATCGATCACCGAAACGTCGGCGTGGAGCTCCCGGAGCAGCCGGCGTGTACATGTGAATGAATGGAGGAGCTAATGTGTGTGGGGTGGTGGTGGTGGTGGGGGGGGGGGGGGCGTTTCGGCTAATGCTATCAGCACAGCTATGATTATCCCCAGAACGTTGAGAACGAGCTCCCGGAACTCCAGACATGCGTATATAAAAGAGTGGAATTAAGGTGTGTGTGAGTGTGTGTGTGTGTGTGTGTGTGTGTGTGTGTGTGTGTGTGTGTGTGTGTGTGTGTGTGTGTGTGTATGTGTGTGTGTGTGTGTGTGTGTATGTGTGGGACAGAAATAATGTCGGGGACAGAAATTGTTATTAGCCTGCTGGCAGATGACACAACCTTAGTTTTGAAAAATGAACATCAAGTCCCAATAAGCGTTGAAAAAATTAAAACATTCTACAAGGCTTCAGGATTGTCATTAAACTTAAAGAAATGCAAACTTCTTGAGCTGCATGACTCACCACTAAAGGAAATCAGCAATGTTCCTATCAAATCAGAAATAAAATACTTGAGCATTTTCCTATCTAAGGACCAAAAGTTAAATCAGTCCAGGAACATTGAATCTAAACTGAATCAAAGTAAAACTAAATTGAATATATGGCTCCAAAGAGATTTATCAATATTAGGCCCGATATATTTGACTAAAATGGAATGTTTATCCAGATGTATATACCCAGTGTATTCCAATGCTGCTCCAAATCAACTCATAAAATCTATTAACCAAATAAATTTCAACTTTATCTGGAGGAACAAACCACACCATCTAAAAAAATCACATATGGGGAAAGAAACAAGTGACGGAGGGCTGAAAGTGATAGAGTTGGACTGCCTGAATGGGACATTGAAGGTGAACTGGTTGAAATCCTGGATCAAACATCATCATTTTTTCTGGTATTGTACTCCAAACTACTTATTCAACATAGTCGGCAGCCTAAGTCTTCTACTTATCTCTGACTTGGATATCAACAAGATTCCTGTCCAATTTTCAGAGTTCCATAAACAAATACTATTATACTGGAAAATGATATATGTACACAATTTCTCACCACACAGTACAATAATTTGGAACAATCGATATGTACTGCATGGCAACAAACCTCTGTTTTACAAGGAATGCTTTGAGAAAGGTATATGGTCAATAATTGACTTGATGGATGACAATGGCAGTCGTCTAGACTATGAACAGTTCTGTACTACACACAGATTTAAGCCTCCCATATTAGAGTTGATAAAGTTACGAAACGCACTGCCTCGACAATTTGTATTCCTGACCAAAAATATAATGACGCACCAAACCGTACAACCACAGTTACCCCGACTATCACTCCAGGGAATCTCAATTCCGGACAGAAAGTGCACCAACTCCTTTATTAGGACATGTTTCACAGGAAACTTATTCCCTGGACGTCAAAACAAAAATAATATTTGAAATGAATTTGATAAGGAATCGATTGCCACGCTGCGAACTATGTATCTGACTCTACCCATACCCCCCAAGGCACAAAGAAACCCACTTCTAAATTATGAATGACATCTACCCATCTAAGGAATTATTGAGGGTACGCTTTACTTTTGAAGATAATATTTGTACATTTTGTGAAGACAACATTGAAACCACTGACCATATATTTTTTCTCATTCTCATTCCATCATCACCAGTTTCCCTCTCAAAAGATGATATCACATTTGGTTTACTTATAAGCAACATAACAGATGAACTCCGTGTCAATGTTCTTTTAGGCCTGGCCAAGTTCTTCATTCACAAAAACAGAATGCAAAAATGCTCCCCAAATTTTAATTTCTTCATAAACGATTTTGAATTATAAAAAAAAATCCTTAAAGCTTATGGAAAAATCCAAAAACTAAAAAATATACAGTTACCCATGTCTGAGATTCCTTTTTTTTTGAAAAAAAAAAAAAAAAAAACAAAAAAAAAACTTAATTACATGTTATATTCCCCTTGCAATTTTTTTTCGTTTTAATTTTTTATTTGTCTATCTATTGATTTAATTATTTCCTTTTAATTTCTTTTTTTGTCTAGCACTGTAAATTTCTCACAAACCGTTAACACTATTAACTTCTGATTACATACAGAACAAATGTCCTTATGTCCGTTGCTTCCTCATCCCTGGTTGTTTCATTGACATTCAGTTCTACCTTGCCATGTTTATTTGTACATTTGTATATTTGTGTGTACTATTTATGTTCAATTAAAAACAGTTTGATGTCTGAGATTCCTTGTGAACGGCCAACTTAATTACATGTTATATTCCCCTTACAATTTTTTTTTTTAGTTTTTAATTTTATTTTTCTATCTATTTATTTAATTATTTCCTTTTAATTTTCTTTTTTGTCTAGGATTAAAAAATTCTCGCGAACCGTTAACACTATTAACTTCTGATTACATACAGAACGAATGCCCTTATGTCTCCCGTCCCCCCCGCTTTTTCCGTACGGTGGCAGACACTGAGATCGAAAGCAAATGGGTGTCATTGTAATGCAGTAACAGGGTGATAACAGCCGTGTTTGAAGTGTGTAGGGGCTTATAGGAGAGCAGAAGCACGTCACGCTATTCGCCTGAGTTCGGAGGATCGGGGGCACCAGGGCCCATAGCGGAGGAGCAGAGGAGTTGAGAAGCGGAGGAGCGGAGTTATGTTTCTCTTCTCAAAGGCGGGGAAGCTTGGGGGCAGCAGGACCCCTTAGACCGGCCAATGTGAGCCTTCTCCGGACATAGATCACCCGGACGTATGACTGGAGCTCCCGTACCTCTGGGCACACACATATGTGAATGAGTGGATGAGCTAATGTTTGTTTTGTTGTGGATACGTTTTGGCCAATGCTATTAGCACAGCTATGATGAGTTCAGGTGTGTGTGTGTGTGTTTGTGTGTTTGTCTGTGTGTGTGTGTGTGTGTGTGTGTGTGTGTGTGTGTGTGTGTGTGTGTTTATCTGCGTGTGAGAGTTTATTTTGGTGGGTGGGGGGGGGGTTCCCGCGTACTGGGAGTACCAGGGCCTGGAGCGGATGAGGTGAGGAGCGGAGGAGGGCAGAAGCCCGGACCGTGATTCGCTTATGTCCAGCGGTTCGGGAGTTCCAGGGCCCAAAGCGGAGGAGCGGAGGACAGCAAAAGCCCTGTCCGCAATTCACCTGAGTCTGGCGGATCGGTAGTACCTGGTTCCGCAGCGGAGGAGCGGAGGACTTGAGAAGCGGAGGAGCGGAGGAGCGGAGATGTTTCTCTTCTCAGAGGCGGCAAGGGGGGGGGAGCAGGACCCCTTACCCGTATCCCCCGGACGGTTGAGTGGAGCTCCCGGACTTCCGGGCACGCACATGCGAATGACTGGATGACAGGGAGTGCCAGGGCCTGGAGCGGATGAGCAGAGGAGAGGCGGAGAGCAGAAGCCCGGCCCGGTTCGGGATTTCCAGGGTCCAAAGCGGGGGAGCAAAGAAGCGGAGGGGGGGAGGAGAGCAGAAGAGCAGAAGACTGGCCCGGAATTCACCGAAGTCCCGCATATCGGGAGTTCAAGGGCCCGGAGCGGAAGAGAGGAGGAGCGGAGGAGCGGAGGAGCGGGGGAGCGGAGGAGCGGAGGAGCGGAGGAGCGGAGGAGCGGAGGAGCGGAGGAGAGCGGAAGCCCGGCCAACAATTCGCCTGAGTCCCGCGGAGAGGGGGTACCAGGGCCTGGAGCCTGATTCGCTTATGTCCAGCAGTTCAGGAGTACCAGGGTCAGGAGCGGAGGAGCGGAGGAGCGGATGAGCAGAAGAACGTTTAAGCGGTGGAGCGGAGGAGCGGATGAGCGGAGGAGAGTGGAATCCGGCCGACATCTCGCCTGAGTCCCGCGGAAAGGGAGTCCCAGGGCCTGGAGCCTGATTCGCTTATGGCAAGCAGTTCAGGAGAACCGGGCCCAGAGCGGAGGAGCGGAGGAGCGGAGGAGCGGAGGAGCGGAGGAGCGGAGGAGCGGAGGAGAGCGGAAGCCCGGCCAACAATTCGCCTAAGTCCCGCGGAGAGGGAGTACCAGGGCCTGGAGCCTGATTCGCCATGTCCAGCAGTTCAGGAGTACCAGGGCCGGAGCGGAGGAGCGGAGGAGCAGAGGAGCGGAGGAGCGGAGGAGCGGAGGAGCGGAGGAGCGGAGGAGCGGAGGAGCGGATAAGCGGATGAGCTGAGGAGAGCGGAAGCCCGGTCGGCAATTCGCCTTAGTCCCGCGGAGAGGGAGTACCAGGTCCTGGAGCCTGATTCGCTTATGTCCAGCAGTTCAGGAGTACCAGGGCCAGGAGCGGAGGAGCGGAGGAGCGGATGAGCAAAATAACGTTTAAGCGGTGGAGCGGAGGAGCGGATGAGCGGAGGAGAGCGGAATCCGGCCGACAATTCGCCTGAGTCCCGCGGAAAGGGAGTACCAGGGCCAGAAGCGTGATTTAATGATGTTCAGCAATTCAGGAGTACCAGGCCGAGGTAGGGAGGAGCGGAGGGGCGGATGAGTGGAGGAGCGGAGGTGGGGAGGAGAGCGGAAGACCGGCCCACATTTCGCCTGAGTCCCGCGGATTGGGAGTACCAGGGCCTGGAGCCTGATTCGCTTATGGCAAGCAGTTCAGGAGTACCAGGGCCCAGAGCGGCGGAGCGGAGGAGCGGAGGAGCGGAGGAGCGGAGGAGCGGAGGAGCGGAGGAGCGGAGGAGCGGAGGAGCGGAGGGGCGGATGAGTGGAGGAGTGGAGGTGCGGAGGAGAGCGGAAGCCCGGCCCACATTTCGCCTGAGTCCCGCGGATTGGGAGTACCAGGGCCTGGAGCCTGATTCGCTTATGGCAAGCAGTTCAGGAGTACCAGGGCCCAGAGCGGAGGAGCAGAGGAGCGGAGGAGCGGAGGAGCGGAGGAGCGGAGGAGCGGAGGAGCGGAGGAGCGGAGGAGCGGAGGAGAGCGGAAGCCCGGCCGACAATTCGCCTTAGTCCAGCGGAGAGGGAGTACCAGAACCTGGAGCCTGATTCGCTTATGTCCAGCAGTTAGGGGGAGTACCAGGGCCAGGAGCGGAGGAGCGGAGGAGCGGATGAGCAGAAGAACGTTTAAGCGGTGGAGCGGAGGGGCGGACGAGCGGAGGAGAGCGGAATCCGGCCGACATCTCGCCTGAGTCCCGCGGAAAGGGAGTCCCAGGGCCTGGAGCCTGATTCGCTTATGGCAAGCAGTTCAGGAGAACCGGGCCCAGAGCGGAGGAGCGGAGGAGCGGAGGAGCGGAGGAGAGCGGAAGCCCGTCCAACAATTCGCCTAAGTCCCGCGGAGAGGGAGTACCAGGGCCAGGAGCCTGATTCGCTATGTCCAGCAGTTCAGGAGTACCAGGGCCGGAGCGGAGAAACGGAGGAGCGGAGGAGCGGAGGAGCGGAGGAGCGGATAAGCGGATGAGCTGAGGAGAGCGGAAGCCCGGTCGGCAATTTGCCTGAGTCCCGCGGAGAGGGAGTACCAGGTCCTGGAACCTGATTCGCTTATGTCCAGCAGTTCAGGAGTACCAGGGCCAGGAGCGGAGGAGCGGAGGAGCAGATGAGCAGAAGAACGTTTAAGCGGTGGAGCGGCGGAGCGGATGAGCGGAGGAGAGCGGAATCCGGCCGACAATTCGCCTGAGTCCCGCGGAAAGGGAGTACCAGGGCCAGAAGCGTGATTTAATGATGTTCAGCAATTCAGGAGTACCAGGCCGAGGTGCGGAGGAGCGGAGGGGCGGATGAGTGGAGGAGCGGAGGTGGGGAGGAGAGCGGAAGACCGGCCCACATTTCGCCTGAGTCCCGCGGATTGGGAGTACCAGGGCCTGGAGCCTGATTCGCTTATGGCAAGCAGTTCAGGAGTACCAGGGCCCAGAGCGGCGGAGCGGAGGAGCGGAGGAGCGGAGGAGCGGAGGAGCGGAGGAGCGGAGGAGCGGAGGAGCGGAGGAGCGGAGGGGCGGATGAGTGGAGGAGTGGAGGTGCGGAGGAGAGCGGAAGCCCGGCCCACATTTCGCCTGAGTCCCGCGGATTGGGAGTACCAGGGCCTGGAGCCTGATTCGCTTATGGCAAGCAGTTCAGGAGTACCAGGGCCCAGAGCGGAGGAGCAGAGGAGCGGAGGAGCGGAGGAGCGGAGGAGCGGAGGAGCGGAGGAGCGGAAGAGCGGAGGAGAGCGGAAGCCCGGCCGACAATTCGCCTTAGTCCAGCGGAGAGGGAGTACCAGAACCTGGAGCCTGATTCGCTTATGTCCAGCAGTTAGGGGGAGTACCAGGGCCAGGAGCGGAGGAGCGGAGGAGCGGATGAGCAGAAGAACGTTTAAGCGGTGGAGCGGAGGGGCGGACGAGCGGAGGAGAGCGGAATCCGGCCGACATCTCGCCTGAGTCCCGCGGAAAGGGAGTACCAGGGCCTGGAGCCTGATTCGCTTATGGCAAGCAGTTCAGGAGAACCGGACCCAGAGCGGAGGAGCGGAGGAGCGGAGGAGCGGAGGAGAGCGGAAGCCCGTCCAACAATTCGCCTAAGTCCCGCGGAGAGGGAGTACCAGGGCCAGGAGCCTGATTCGCTATGTCCAGCAGTTCAGGAGTACCAGGGCCGGAGCGGAGAAACGGAGGAGCGGAGGAGCGGAGGAGCGGAGGAGCGGAGGAGCGGATAAGCGGATGAGCTGAGGAGAGCGGAAGCCCGGCCGGCAATTTGCCTGAGTCCCGCGGAGAGGGAGTACCAGGTCCTGGAACCTGATTCGCTTATGTCCAGCAGTTCAGGAGTACCAGGGCCAGGAGCGGAGGAGCGGAGGAGCAGATGAGCAGAAGAACGTTTAAGCGGTGGAGCGGCGGAGCGGATGAGCGGAGGAGAGCGGAATCCGGCCGACATCTCGCCTGAGTCCCGCGGAAAGGGAGTACCAGGGCCTGGAGCCTGATTCGCTTATGGCAAGCAGTTCAGGAGAACCGGGCCCAGGAGCGGAGGAGCGGAGGAGCGGAGGAGAGCGGAAGCCCGGCCAACAATTCGCCTAAGTCCCACGGAGAGGGAGTACCAGGGCCAGGAGCCTGATTCGCTATGTCCAGCAGTTCAGGAGTACCAGGGCCGGAGCGGAGGAACGGGGGAGCGCAGGAGCGGAGGAGCGGAGGAGCGGAGGAGCGGAGGAGCGGAGGAGCGGATGAGCTGAGGTGAGCGGAAGCCCGGTCGGCAATTCGCCTGAGTCCCGCGGAGAGGGAGTACCAAGTCCTGGAGCCTGATTCGCTTATGTCCAGCAGTTCAAGAGTACCAGGGCCAGGAGCGGAGGAGCGGAGGAGCGGATGAGCAAAATAACGTTTAAGCGGTGGAGCGGAGGAGCGGATGAGCGGAGGAGAGCGGAATCCGGCCGACAATTCGCCTGAGTCCAGCGGAGAGGGAGTACCAGGGCCAGAAGCGTGATTTATTGATGTTCAGCAATTCAGGAGTACCAGGCCCAGGTGCGGAGGAGCGGAGGGGCGGATGAGTGGAGGAGCGGATGTGGGGAGGAAAGCGGAAGACCGGCCCACATTTCGCCTGAGTCCCGCGGATTGGGAGTACCAGGGCCTGGAGCCTGATTCGCTTATGGCAAGGAGTTCAGGAGTACCAGGGCCCAGAGCGGCGGAGCGGAGGAGCGGAGGGGCGGATGAGCGGAGGAGTGGAGGTGCGGAGGAGAGCGGAAGCCCGGCCCACATTTCGCCTGAGTCCCGCGGATTGGGAGTACCAGGGCCTGGAGCCTGATTCGCTTATGGCAAGCAGTTCAGGAGTACCAGGGCCTAGAGCGGAGGAGCGGAGGAGCGGAGGAGCGGAGAAGCGGAGGAGAGCGGAAGCCCGGCCGACAATTCGCCTTAGTCCCGCGGAGAGGGAGTACCAGGGCCTGGAGCCTGATTCGCTTATGTCCAGCAGTTCAGGAGTACCAGGGCCGGAGCGGTGGAGCGGAGGAGCGGAGGAGCGGAGGAGCGGAGGAGCGGAGGAGCGGAGGAGCGGATGAGCGGATGAGCGGATGAGCGGATGAGCTGAGGAGAGCGGAAGCCCGGCCGGCAATTCGCCTGAGTCCCACGGAGAAGGAGTACCAGGGCCTAGAACCTGAGTCGCTTATGTCCAGCAGTTCAGGAGTACCAGGGCCAGGAGCGGAGGAGCGGAGGAGCAGATGAGCAGAAGAACGTTTAAGCGGTGGAGCGGCGGAGCGGATGAGCGGAGGAGAGCGGAATCCGGCCGACATCTCGCCTGAGTCCCGCGGAAAGGGAGTACCAGGGCCTGGAGCCTGATTCGCTTATGGCAAGCAGTTCAGGAGAACCGGGCCCAGGAGCGGAGGAGCGGAGGAGCGGAGGAGAGCGGAAGCCCGGCCAACAATTCGCCTAAGTCCCACGGAGAGGGAGTACCAGGGCCAGGAGCCTGATTCGCTATGTCCAGCAGTTCAGGAGTACCAGGGCCGGAGCGGAGGAACGGGGGAGCGCAGGAGCGGAGGAGCGGAGGAGCGGAGGAGCGGAGGAGCGGAGGAGCGGATGAGCTGAGGTGAGCGGAAGCCCGGTCGGCAATTCGCCTGAGTCCCGCGGAGAGGGAGTACCAAGTCCTGGAGCCTGATTCGCTTATGTCCAGCAGTTCAAGAGTACCAGGGCCAGGAGCGGAGGAGCGGAGGAGCGGATGAGCAAAATAACGTTTAAGCGGTGGAGCGGAGGAGCGGATGAGCGGAGGAGAGCGGAATCCGGCCGACAATTCGCCTGAGTCCAGCGGAGAGGGAGTACCAGGGCCAGAAGCGTGATTTATTGATGTTCAGCAATTCAGGAGTACCAGGCCCAGGTGCGGAGGAGCGGAGGGGCGGATGAGTGGAGGAGCGGATGTGGGGAGGAAAGCGGAAGACCGGCCCACATTTCGCCTGAGTCCCGCGGATTGGGAGTACCAGGGCCTGGAGCCTGATTCGCTTATGGCAAGGAGTTCAGGAGTACCAGGGCCCAGAGCGGCGGAGCGGAGGAGCGGAGGGGCGGATGAGCGGAGGAGTGGAGGTGCGGAGGAGAGCGGAAGCCCGGCCCACATTTCGCCTGAGTCCCGCGGATTGGGAGTACCAGGGCCTGGAGCCTGATTCGCTTATGGCAAGCAGTTCAGGAGTACCAGGGCCTAGAGCGGAGGAGCGGAGGAGCGGAGGAGCGGAGAAGCGGAGGAGAGCGGAAGCCCGGCCGACAATTCGCCTTAGTCCCGCGGAGAGGGAGTACCAGGGCCTGGAGCCTGATTCGCTTATGTCCAGCAGTTCAGGAGTACCAGGGCCGGAGCGGTGGAGCGGAGGAGCGGAGGAGCGGAGGAGCGGAGGAGCGGAGGAGCGGAGGAGCGGATGAGCGGATGAGCGGATGAGCGGATGAGCTGAGGAGAGCGGAAGCCCGGCCGGCAATTCGCCTGAGTCCCACGGAGAAGGAGTACCAGGGCCTAGAACCTGAGTCGCTTATGTCCAGCAGTTCAGGAGTACCAGGGCCAGGAGCGGAGGAGCGGAGGAGCGCAGGAGCGGATGAGCGGATGAGCGGATGAGCGGATGAGCGGATGAGCGGATGAGCGGAGGAGCGGAGGAGCGGAGGAGCGGAGGAGAGCGGAAGGCCGGCCCACATTTCCCCTATGTCCCGCGGATTGGGAGTACCAGGGCTTGGAGCCTGATACACTTATGTCAAGCGGTCCGGAGTACCAGGGCCCGGAGCGGGGGAGCGGAAGAGCGGAGGAGCGGAGGAGAGCGGTAGCCCGGCAAACAATTCGCCTAAGTCCCGCGGAGAGGGAGTAACAGGACCTGGAGCCTGATTCGCTTATGTCTAGCAGTTCAGGAGTACCAGGGCCCGAAGCGGACGAGCGGCGGAGCGGATGAGAGGAGAAGCGGAGGAGAGCGGAAGCCCGGCCGTCAATTCGCCTAAGTCCCGCGGAAAGGGAGTACCAGGGCCTGGAGCCTGATTCGCTTATGGCAAGCAGTTCAGGAGTACCAGGGCCCAGAGCGGAGGAGCGGAGGAGCGGAGGAGCGGATGAGCGGATGAGCGGTGTAGCGGAGGTGAGCGTAAGCCCGGCCGAATATTCGCCTAAGTCCCGCGGAAAGGGAGTACCAGGGCCTGGAGCCTGATTCGCTTATGTCTAGATGTTCAGGAGTACCAGGGCCCGGAGCGGAGGTGCGGAGGAGCGGATGAGAGGAGAAGCGGAGGAGAGCGGAAGCCCGGCCGACAATTCGCCTAAGTCCCGCGGAGAAGGAGTACCAGGGCCTTGAGCCTGATTCGCTTATGTCCAGCAGTTCAGGAGTACCAGGGCCGGAACGGAGGAGCGGAGGAGCGGAGGAGCGGAGGACCGGAGAAGCGGAGGAGCGGAGGACCGGAGGAGAGCGGAATCCGGCCGACAATTCGCCTGAGTCCCGCGGAAAGGGAGTACCAGGACCAGAAGCGTGATTTAATGATATCCAGCAGTTCAGGAGTACCAGGGCTGGAGCGGAGGAGCGGACGAGCGGAGGGTTGGATGAGTGGAGGAGCGGAGGAGAGCGGAATCCCGGCCCACTTTTTGCCTTAGTCCCGCGGATCTGGAGTACCAGGGACTGGAGCCTGATTCGCTTATGGCAAGCAGTTCAGGAGTACCAGGGCCCAGAGCGGAGGAGCGGAGGAGCGGAGGACAGGAGAAGCGGAGGAGCGGAGGACCGGAGGAGAGCGGAATCCGGCCGACAATTCGCCTGAGTCCCGCGGAAAGGGAGTACCAGGACCAGAAGCGTGATTTAATGATATCCAGCAGTTCAGGAGTACCAGGGCTGGAGCGGAGGAGCGGACGAGCGGAGGGTTGGATGAGTGGAGGAGCGGAGGAGAGCGGAAGCCCGGCCCACTTTTTGCCTTAGTCCCGTGGATCTGGAGTACCAGGGACTGGAGCCTGATTCGCTTATGGCAAGCAGTTCAGGAGTACCAGGGCCCAGAGCGGAGGAGCGGAGGAGCGGAGGAGCGGAGGAGCGGAGGAGCGGAGGAGCGGAGGAGCCGGAATGAGCGAAAGCCCGGCCGAATATTCGCCTAAGTCCCGCGGAAAGGGAGTACCAGGGCCTGGAGCCTGATTCGCTTATGTCCAGCAGTTCAGGAGTACCAGGGCCCGGAGCGGAGGTGCGGAGGAGTGGATGAGAGGAGAAGCGGAGGAGCGGAGGAGCGGAGGAGTGGAGGAGCGGAGAAGCGGAGGAGCGGAGGAGCGGAGGAGCGGAGGAGCGGAGGTGGGGAGGAGCCGAGGAGCGGAGGAGCGGAGGAGAGCGGAATCCTGCCGACAATTCGCCTGAGTCCCGCGGAAAGGGAGTACCAGGGCCTGAAGCGTGATTTAATGAGGTTCAGCAATTCAGGAGTACCAGGGCCAGGTGCGGAGGAGCGGAGGAGGGGAGGGGCGGATGAGTGGATGAGCGGAGGAGTGGAGGAGAGCGGAAGCCCGGCCGGCAATTCGCCTGAGTCCCGCGGAGAGGGAGTACCAGGGCCTGGAGCCTGATTCACTTATGTCCAGCAGTTCAGGAGTACCAGGGCCTGGAGCGGAGGATCGGAGGAGCGGAGGAGCGGATGAGCGGATGAGCGGAGGAGCGGATGAGCGGAGGAGCGGAGGAGCGGAGGAGCGGAGGAGAGCGGAAGCCCGGCCCACATTTCCCCTATGTCGCGCGGATTGTGAGTACCAGGGCTGGGAGCCTGATTCACTTATGTCAAGCGGTCCGGAGTACCAGGGCCCGGAGCGGATGAGCGGATGACCGGAGGAGCGGAGGAGCGGAGGAGAGCGGAAGCCCGGCCAAAAATTCGCCTAAGTCCCGCGGAGAGGGAGTACCAGGGCCTGGAACCTAATTCGCTTATGTCCAGCAGTTCAGGAGTACCAGGGCCAGAACGGAGGAGCGGAGGAGCGAAGGAGCGGAGGAGAGCGGAAGCCCGGCCGGCAATTCGCCTGAGTCCCGCGGAGAGGGAGTACCAGGACCTGGAGCCTGATTCGCTTATGTCTAGCAGTTCAGGAGTACCAGGGCCCGAAGCGGAGGAGCGGCGGAGCGGATGAGAGGAGAAGCGGAGGAGAGCGGAAGCCCGGCCGACAATTCGCCTAAGTCCCGCGGATTGGGAGTACCAGGGCCCGGAATGGGGGGAGCGGAGGAGCAGATGAGCAGAAGAGCGGAGGAGCGGAGGAGCGGAGGAGCGGAGGAGCGGAGGAGCGGAGGAGCAGATGAGCGGCGGAGCGGAGGTGAGCAGAAGCCCGGCCGAAAATTCGCCTAAGTCCCGCGGAGAGGGAGTACCAAGGCCTGGTACCTGATTCGATTATGTCTAGCAGTTCAGGAGTACCAGGGCCCGGAGCGGAGGAGCGGATGAGCAGAAGAACGTTTAAGTGGTGGAGCGGAGGAGCGGATGAGCGGAGGAGAGCGGAATCCGGCCGAAAATTTGCCTGAGTCCCGCGGAAAGGGAGTACCAGGGCCTGGAGCCTGAATCGCTTATGTCCTGCGGTTCCGGAGTACCAGGGCCCACAGCGGAGGAGCGGAGGAGCGGATGAGCGGATGAGCTTAGGAGAGCGGAAGCCCGGTCGACAATTCGCCTGACTCCAGCGGAGAGGGAGTACCAGGTCCATAAACGTAATTTAATGATGTTCAGCAATGCAGGTGTACCAGGGCCAGGTGCGGAGGAGCGAAGGAGCGGAGGGGCGGATGAGTGGAGGACCGGATGAGCGGAGGAGCGGAGGTGAGCGGAAGCCCGGCCGACAATTCGCCTAAGTCCCGCGGAGAAGGAGTACCAGGGCCTTGAGCCTGATTCGCTTATGTCCAGCAGTTCAGGAGTACAAGGGCCGGAACGGAGGAGCGGAGGAGCGGAGGACCGGAGGACCGGAGGACCGGAGGACCGGAGGACCGGAGGAGAGCGGAATCCGGCCGACAATTCGCCTGAGTCCCGCGGAAAGGGAGTACCAGGACCAGAAGCGTGATTTAATGATATCCAGCAGTTCAGGAGTACCAGGGCTGGAGCGGAGGAGCGGACGAGCGGAGGGTTGGATGAGTGGAGGAGCGGAGGAGAGCGGAAGCCCGGCCCACTTTTTGCCTTAGTCCCGCGGATTGGGAGTACCAGGGCCTGGAGCCTGATATGCCTATGGCAAGCAGTTCAGGAGTACCAGGGCCCAGAGAGGAGGAGCGGAGGAGCGGAGGAGCGGAGGAGCGGAGGTGAGCGGAAGCCCGGCCGAATATTCGCCTAAGTCCCGCGTAAAGGGAGTACCAGGGCCTGGAGCCTGTTTCGCTTATGTCCAGCAGTTCAGGAGTACCAGGGCCGGAGGGGAGGAGCGGAGGAGTGGAGGAGCGGAGGAGCGGAGGAGAGCGGAAGCCCGGCCCACATTTCGCCTGAGTCCCGTGGATTGGGAGTACCAGGGCCTGGAGCCTGATTCGCTTATGGCAAGCAGTTCAGGAGTACCAGGGCCTAGAGCGGAGGAGCGGAGGAGCGGAGGAGCGGAGGAGCGGAGGAGCGGAGAAGCGGAGGAGAGCGGAAGCCCGGCCGACAATTCGCCTTAGTCCCGCGGATTGGGAGTACCAGGGCCTGGAGCGGGGGAGCGGAGGAGCAGATGAGCAGAGGAGCGGAGGAGCGGAGGTGCGGAGGAGGGGAGAAGCGGAAGAGATCGGAAGCCCAGCCGACAATTCTCCTGAGTCCTGCGGAAGGGGATTACCAGGGCCTTCAGCCTGAATCGCTTATGTCTAGCAGTTCAGGAGTACCAGGGCCCGGAGCGGAGGAGCGGATGAGAGGAGAAGCGGAGGAGAGCGGAAGCCTGGCCGACAATTAACCTAAGTCCCGCGGATTGGGAGTACCAGGGCCTGGAGCGGGGGAGCGGAGGAGCAGATGAGCAGAAGAGCGGAGGAGCGGAGGAGCGGAGGAGCGGAGGAGCGGAGGAGCGGAGGTGAGCGGAAGCCCGGCCGACAATTCGCCTAAGTCACACGGATAGGGAGTACCAGGAAACTGGAGCATGATTCGCTTATGTCCAGCGGTTCGGGAGTACCAGGGCCTTGAGCGGAGGAGCGGGGGAGCGGAGGAGCGGATGAGCGGATGAGCGGAGGAGCGGAGGTGAGCGGAAGCCCGCGGATTGGGAGCACCAGGGCCTGGAGCCTTATATGCCTATGGCAAGCAGTTCAGGAGTACCAGGGCCCAGAGAGGAGGAGCGGAGGAGCGGAGGAGCGGAGGAGCGGAGGAGCGGAGGAGCGGAGGAGCGGAGGTGAGCGGAAGCCCGGCCGACAATTCGCTTGAGTCCCGCGGAAGGGGAGTACCAGGGTCTGGAGCCTGAATCGCTTATGTCCAGCAGTTCAGGAGTACCAGGGACAGGAGCGGATGAGCGGCAGAGCGGATGAGCGGAAGAACGGAGAAGCGGTGGAGCGGAGGAGCAAAGGAGCGGAGGAGCGGAGGAGCGGAGGAGCGGATGAGAGGAGAAGCGGAAGAGAGCGGAAGCCCGGCCGACAATACACCTGAGTCCCGCGGAGAGGGAGTACCAGGGCCTGGAGCCTGATTCACCCAGGTCCAGCAGTTCAGGAGTACCAGGGCCAGTAGCGGATGAGCGGCGGAGCGGATGAGCGGAAGAACGGAGAAGCGGAGGAGCGGAGGAGCGGAGGAGCAGAGGCGCGGAGGAGCGGAGGAGAGCGGAAGCATGGACCACAATATGCCTAAATCCCGGAGAAAGGGAGTACCAGGGCCTGTAGCGTGATTAAATGATGTTCAGCAGTTCAGGAGTACCAGGGCCATTGCGGAGGAGCGGAGGAGCAAAGAAGCGGAGGGGCGGATGAGTGGAGGAGCGGAGGAGAGGGGAAGCACGGTCCACATTTCGCCAGAGTCCCGCGGATTGGGAGTACCAGGGCCTTGAGCAGGTTCACTTATATCCAACGGTCAGGAGTACCAGGAACTTGAGCGGAGGAGCGGAGGAGCGGATGAGAAGAGAAGCGGAGGAGAGCGGAAGCCCGGCCGACAATTCACCTGAGTCCCGCGGAGAGGGAGTACCAGGGCCTGGAGCCTGATTCGCCCAGGTCCAGCAGTTCAGGAGTACCAGGGCCAGCAGCGGATGAGCGGCGGAGCGGATGAGCGGAAGAACGGAGAAGCGGAGGAGCGGAGGAGCGGAGGAGCGGAGGAGCGGAAGAGCAGAGGAGCGGAGGAGCGGAGGAGAGCGGAAGCCCGTCCGACAATTCGCCTGAGTCCCGCGGAAGGGGAGTACCAGGGTTTGGAGCCTGAATCGCTTATGATCAGCAGTTCAGGAGTACCAGGGCCAGGAGCGGAGGAGCGGAGGAGCAGAGTACCGGAGGAGCGGAGGAGCGGAGGAGCGGAGGAGCGGAGGAGCGGAGGAGCGGAGAAGCGGAGGAGCGGAGGAGCGGAGGAGCGGAGGAGCGGAAGAGCGGAGGAGCGGAGGAGTGGAGGAGAGGGGAAGCACGGTCCATATTTCGACAGAGTCCCGCGGATAGGGAGTAACAGGGCTTGGAGCCTGAATCGCTTATGTCCAGCAGTTCTGGAGTACTAAGGCCCGGAGCGGATCAGTGGCGGAGCGGATGAGTGGAAGAACGGAGAAGCGGTGGAGCGGTGGAGCGGAGGAGCGGAGGAGCAGACTTATGTTTCTCTTCTCAAAGGCGGGGAAGCTTTGGGGCAGCAGGACCCCTTAGACTGGCCAATATGAGCCTTCTATGGACATAGCTCTCCCGGACGTATGACCGGGGCTCCCGGACCTCTTGGTACATACTTGTGAATGATTGGATGAGCTAATGTTTGTTTGGTTGTGGATGCTTTTCGGCTAACGCTATTAGCACAGCTATGAAGACTTAAGGTGTGTGTGTGTCTGTGTGTGTGTGTGAGTGTCTTTGTGTGTTTGTGTGAGTGAGGTTGTTTTGGTGGGGGGGGGGGGTCGCGGACAGGGAGTACCAGTGCCAAGAGCGGATGAGCTGAGGAGCGGAGGAGGGCAGAAGCCCGGCCCGTGATTCGCTTATGTCAAGCGGTTCGGGAATTCCAGGGCCCAAAGCGGAGGAGCGGTGGAGCTGAGCTGTGTGTGTGTCTTTGTGTGTTTGTGTGTCAGTGTGTTCTTGTGTGTGTATGTGTGAGAGTTTATTTAGGTGGAGGGGGGGAGTACCAGGGCCCATAGCGGAAGAGCGGTGGAGCTGAGAAGCGGAGGAGCGGAGTAGCGGAAGTATTGTTTCTCCACTCAGAGGCGGGGAAGCTTGGGGGCAGCAGAACCCCTTAGATGGGCTAATATGAGCATTCTCCGGACATAGATCCCCCGGACGTATGATTGGAGCTCCCGGACCATTGGGCACACACATGTGAATGAGTGGAAGAGCTAATGTTTGTTTAGTTGTGGATGCGTTTCGGCTAATGCTATTAGCACAGCTATGATGAGTTAAGGTGTGCGTGTATGTGTGTGTGTGTGTGTGAGTGTGTCTGTGTGTGTGTGTGAGAGTTTGTTTAGGTGGGGGGGGGTCGCGGACAGGGAGTACCAGGGCCTCGAGCGGATGAGCTGAGGAGCAGAGGAGGGCATAAGCCCAGCCCGTGATTCCCTTATATCCAGCGGTTCGGGAGTTCCAGGGCCCAAAGCGGAAAAGCGGAGGAGCGGAGAAGCGGAGGAGTGGAGGAGAGCAGAAGCACCTCTCGCAATTCTCCTGAGTTTGCAGGATCGGGAGTACCAGGGCCAATAGCGGAGGAGCGGAGGTGTTGAGAAGCGGAGGAGCGGAGGAGCGATATTATATTTCTCTTCTCAAAGGCGGGGAAGCTTGGGGGCAGCAGGACCCCTTAGACCGGCAAATGTGAGCCTTCTCCGGACATAGATGCCCCGGACGTATGACCGGAGATCCAGGACCTCTGGGCACATACATTTGAATGAGTGGACGAGCTAATGTTTGTTTGGTTGTGGATGCGTTTCGGCTAATGCTATTAGCACAGCTATGATGACTTAAGGTGTGTGTGTGTGTGGGTGTTTGTGTGTTTGTGTGTTTGTGTGTTTTTGTGTTCTTGTGTGTGTGTGTGTGTGTGTGTGTTTGTGTGTGTTTGTGGATCGGGAGTACCAGGGCCTATAGCGGAGGAGCGGTGGAGCGGAGAAGCGGACCATTGGGCACACACATGTGAATGAGTGGATGAGCTAATGTTTGTTTGGTTGTGGATGCATTTCGGCTAATGCTATTAGCACAGCTATCATGACTTAATGTGTGTATGTGTGTCAGTGTGTGTGTGTGTGAGTGTCTTTGTGTATGTGTGTGATAGTTTGTTTTGGTAGGGGGGGGGGGGGTCACGGACAAGGAGTACCAGGGCACACACATGTGAATGAGTGGAGGAGCTAATGTTTGTTTGGTTGTGGATGCGTTTCGGCTAAAGCTATTAGCACAGCTATGAAGACTTAAGGTGTGTGTATGAGTGTATATGTGTGTCTGTGTGTGTGTGAGTGTCTTTGTGTGTGTGAGAGGCTCTTTTGGTGGGGGGGGGTCGCGGAAAGGGAGTACCATAGGGCACACACATGTGAATGAGTGGATGAGCTAATGTTTGTTTGGTTGTGGATGCGTTTCGGCTAATGCTATTAGCACAGCTATGATGAGTTAAGGTGTGTGTGTATGTGTGTGTGTGTGTGTGTTTGTGTGTTTTTGTGTGTGTGTGAGTGATTTTGTGTGAGAGTTTGTTTAGGTGGGGGGGGGAGTACCAGGGCCCATAGCGGAGGAGCGGTGGAGCTGAGAAGCGGAGGAGCGGAGGAGCGGAGGTAATGTTTCTTCTCTCAGAGGCGGGGAAGCTTGGGGGCAGAACCCCTTAGACGGGCTAATGTGAGCATTCTCCGGACATAGATCCCCCGGTCGTATGATTGGAGCTGCCGGACCATTGGGCACACACATGTGAATGAGTGGATGAGCTAATGTTTGTTTGGTTGTGGATGCGTTTCGGCTAATGCTATTAGCACAGCTAAGATGAGTTAAGGTGTGTGTGTGTGTGTGTCTGTGTGTGTGTTCGTGTGTGTGTGTGTGTGTGTGAGTTTGTTTAGGTGGGGGGGGGGCGCGGACAGGGAGTACCAGGGCCTCGAGCAGATGAGCTGAGGAGCGGAGGAGGGCAGATGCCCGGCCTTGATTCGCTTATGTCCAGCGGTTCGGGAATTCCAGGGCCCAAAGCGGAGGAGCAGTGGTGCTGAGAAGCGGAGGAGCGGAGGAGCGGAGTAGCAGACGTATAGTTTCTCCTCTCAGAGGCGGGGAAGCTTGGGGGCATCAGAACCCCTTAGACGGGCTAATGTGAGCATTCTCCGGACATAGATCCCCCGAACGTATGATTGGAGCTCCCGGACCATTGGGCACACACATGTGAATGAGTGGATGAGCTAATGTTTGTTTGGTTGTGGATGCGTTTCGGCTAATGCTATTAGCACAGCTATGATGAGTTAAGGTGTGTGTGTGTGTGTGTGTGTGTGTGTGTGTCTGTTTGTTTGTTTTTGTGTCTGTGTGAGGGTGGTCATGTGTGTGTGTGTGAGAGTTTGTTTAGGTGGAGGGGGGGTACCAAGGCCCATCGCGGAAGAGCGGTGGAGCGGAGAAGCGGAGGAATGGAGGAGCGGAGGTCATTTTTCTCTTCTCAAAGGCAGAGGATGGGAAGTTTGGGGGCAGTCGGACGCTTTAGACCAGCCACTGTGAGCCTTCTCCAGATATAGATCCCCCGGACGTATGATTGGAGCTCCCGGACCATTGGGCACACACATGTGAATGAGTGGATGAGCTAATGTTTGTTTGGTAGTGGATGCGTTTCGGCTAATGCTATTAGCACAGCTATGATGAGTTAAGGTGTGTTTGTGTATGTGTGTGTGTGTGCGTGTGTGTGTTTGTGTGTTTTTGTGTGTGAGTGAGTGTGTTTAGGTGGGGGGGGGGGGTACCAGGGCCCATAGCCGAGGAGCGGTGGAGCTGAGAAGCGGAGGAGCGGAGTAGCGGAGGTATTGTTTCTCCTCTCAGAGGCGGGGAATCTTGGGAGCTATTAGCACAGGTATGATGACTTAAGGTGTGTGTGTGTGTGCGTGTGTTTGTGTGTTGTGTGTTCTTGTGTGTGTGTGTTTGTGTGTGTGTTTGTGTGTGCGTTTGTGTATATGTGTGTGACAATTTGTTTAGGTGGGGGGGGGGCGCGGACAGGGGGTAGCTGGGCCTGGAGCGGATGAGCTGTGGAGCGGATGGAGGGCAAAGGCACGTCCCATAATTCTCCTGAGTCCGGCGGATCGGGAGTACCAGGGCCCATAGCGGAGGAGCGGAGGAGCGGTGGAGCGGAGAAGCGAACCATTGGGCACACACATGTGAATGAGTGGATGAGCTAATGTTTGTTTGGTTGTGGATGCATTTCGGCTAATGCTATTAGCACAACTATGATGACTTAATGTGTGTATGTGTGTCAGTGTGTGTGTGTGTGTGTGAGTGTCTTTGTGTATGTGTGTGATAGTTTGTTTTGGTGGGGGGGGGGTCGCGGACACGGAGTACCAGGGCACACACATGTGAATGAGTGGATGAGCTAATGTTTGTTTGGTTGTGGATGCGTTTCGGCTAAAGCTATTAGCACAGCTATGATGAGTTAAGGTGTGTGTGTATGTGTGTGTGTGTGTGTTTGTGTGTTTTTGTGTGTGTGTGAGTGATTTTGTGTGAGAGTTTGTTTAGGTGGGGGGGGGGGGAGTACCAGGGCCCATAGCGGAGGAGCGGTGGAGCTGAGAAGCGGAGGAGCAGAGGAGCGAAGGTAATGTTTCTTCTCTCAGAGGCGGGGAAGCTTGGGGGCAGAAGAACCCCTTAGACGGGCTAATGCTCACATTCTCCGGACATAGATCCCCCGGACGTATGATTGGAGCTCCCGGACCATTGGGCACACACATGTGAATGAGTGGATGAGCTAATGTTTGTTTGGTCGTGGATGCGTTTCGGCTAATGCTATTAGCACAGCTATGATGAGTTAAGGTGTGTTTGTGTGTGTGTTTGTGTGTGTGTATGTGTGTGTGTGTGCGTGTGTGTGTTTGTGTGTTTTTGTGTGTGTGTGAGTGTGTTTAGGTGGGGGGGTTACCAGGGCCCATAGCGGAGGAGCGGTGGAGCTGAGAAGCGGAGTAGCGGAGGTATTTTTTCTCCTCTCAGAGGCGGGGAAGCTTGGGAGCTATTAGCACAGGTATGATGACTTAAGGTGTGTGTGTGTGTGTGTGTGTTTGTGTGTTTGTGTGTTCTTGTGTGTTTGTGTGTTCTTGTGTGTGTGTGTGTGTGTGTTTGTGTGTGCGATTGTGTATATGTGTGTGACAGTTTGTTTAGGTGGGGGGGGGGGCGCGGACAGGGGGTAGCTGGGCCTGGAGCGGATGAGCTGTGGAGCGGATGGAGGGCAGAAGCACGTCCCATTCAGCCGCCGGCAACCATAAAAACCTATCTTTAACTTAAAAACAAACAAAAATGTGCAATATCTCATTTCTGTGCAATATTCAGAAACTGTGCAATATTTCATCTCATAACAGCTACATTGTGCAATATTTCATCTCATCTCATAACAGCTACACTATAATGTTCCCTTCTATCATACTATTGCGCACTCCTTACCCCACTTGTTACTAAGACACTTATAGTTTTATCAGTGCTTACTAAGACACTCTATAGTTTCACTGAAACACTTTATAGTTTATAGTTTATTTTTATTTATAATTCTGCCTTTCTTTTATTATTTATTACTGTTATATTTTCTGTAACTCTGGCACTGCAATTTCCTTCGGGATTAATAAAGTTGTTCTGATTCTTATTCTTAATTCTCCTGAGTCCGGCGGATCGGGAGTACCAGGGCCCATAGTGGAGGAGTGGTGGAGCGGAGAAGCGGACCATTGGGCACACACATGTGAATGAGTGGATGAGCTAATGTTTGTTTGGTTGTGGATGCGTTCGGCTAATGCTACTAGCACAGCTATGATGACTTAATGTGTGTATGTGTGTCAGTGTGTGTGTGTGTGTGAGTGTCTTTGTGTATGTGTGTGATAGTTTGTTTTGGTGGGGGGGGGGGGTCGCGGACACGGAGTACCAGGGCACACACATGTGAATGAGTGGATGAGCTAATGTTTGTTTGGTTGTGGATGCGTTTCGGCTAAAGCTATTAGCACAGCTATGAAGACTTAAGGTATGTGTATGTGATTATGTGTGTGTCTGTGTGTGTGTGAGTGTCTTTGTGTGTGTGTGTGTGTGAGAGAGGCTCTTTTGGTGGGGGGGGGGGGTCGTGGACAGGGAGTACCATTGGGCACACACATGTGAATGAGTGGTTTAGCTAATGTTTGTTTGGTTGTGAATGCGTTTCGGCTAATGCTATTAGCACAGCTATGATAAGTTCAGGTGTGTGTGTATGTGTGTGTGTGTGTGTTTGTGTGTTTTTGTGTGTGTGTGAGTGATTTTGTGTGAGAGTTTGTTTAGGTGGGGGGGAGGGGGGGGAGTACCAGGGCCCATCGCGGAGGAGCGGTGGAGCTGAGAAGCGGAGGAGCAGAGGAGCGGAGGTAATGTTTCTTCTCTCAGAGGCGGGGAAGCTTGGGGGCAGAAGAACCCCTTAGACGGGCTAATGTGAGCATTCTCCGGACATAGATCACCCGGTAGTATGATTGGAGCTGCCGGACCATTGGGCACACACATGTGAATGAGTGGATGAGCTAATGTTTGTTTGGTTGTGGATGCGTTTCGGCTAATGCTATTAGCACAGCTAAGATGAGTTAAGGTGTGTGTGTGTGTGTGTGTGTGTGTGTGTGTGTGTGTGTGTGTTTGTTTTTGTGTCTGTGTGAGTGTGTTCGTGTGTGTATGTGTGAGAGTTTGTTTAGGTGGGGGGGGGTACCAGGGCCCATCGCGGAGGAGCGGAGGAGCGGTGGAGCGGAGAAGCGGAGGAATGGAGGAGCGGAGGTAATGTTTCTCTTCTCAATGGCAGAGGATGGGAAGTTTAGGGGCAGTAGGACGCCGGTGCAAGCGATGCGTTTCAAGGCGTATTGCATGTGTGTATGGAGGGGGGGGGGTCTACAGGACACCGCGGACCGGCAATGGTGCACCTTCTCCGGACATCGATCCCCGAAACGTCGGCGTGGAGCTCCCGGAGCAGCCGGCGTGTACATGTGAATGAATGGAGGAGCTAATGTGTGTGTGTGGGGTGGTGGTGGTGTGTGTGGGGGGGGGGGGGGGCGTTTCGGCTAATGCTATCAGCACAGCTATGATTATCCCCAGAACGTTGAGAACGAGCTCCCGGAACTCCAGACATGCGTATATAAAAGAGTGGAATTAAGGTGTGTGTGAGTGTGTCTGTGTGTGTGTGTGTGTGTGTGTGTGTGTGTGTGTGTGTCTGTGTGTGTGAGTGTGTGTGTGTGTGTGTGTGTGTGTGTGTGTGTGTGTGTGTGTGTATGTGTGGGACAGAAATAATGTCGGGGACAGAAATTGTTATTAGCCTGCTGGCAGATGACACAACCTTAGTTTTGAAAAATGAACATCAAGTCCCAATAAGCGTTGAAAAAATTAAAACATTCTCCAAGGCTTCAGGATTGTCATTAAACTTAAAGAAATGCAAACTTCTTGAGCTGCATGACTCACCACTAAAGGAAATCAGTAATGTTCCTATCAAATCAGAAATAAAATACTTGAGCATTTTCCTATCTAAGGACCAAAAGTTAAATCAATCCAGGAACATTGAATCTAAACTGAATCAAAGTAAAGCTAAATTGAATATATTGCTCCAAAGAGATTTATCAATATTAGGCCCGATATATTTGACTAAAATGGAATGTTTATCCAGATGTATATACCCAGTGTATTCCAATGCTGCTCCAAATCAACTCATAAAATCTATTAACCAAATAAATTTCAACTTTATCTGGAGGAACAGACCACACCATCTAAAAAACTCTCATATGGTGAAAGAAACAAGTGAAGGAGGGCTGAAAGTGATAGAGTTGGACTGCCTGAATGGGACATTGAAGGTGAACTGGTTGAAATCCTGGATCAAACATCATCATTCTTTCTGGTATTGTACTCCAAACTACTTATTCAACATAGTCGGCAGCCTAAGTCTTCTACTTATCTCTGACTTGGATATCAACAAGATTCCTGTCCAATTTTCAGAGTTCCATAAACAAATACTATTATACTGGAAAATGATATATGTACACAATTTCTCACCACACAGTACAATAATTTGGAACAATAGATATGTACTGCGTGGCAACAAACCTCTGTTTTACAAGGAATGCTTTGAGAAAGGTATATGGTCAATAATTGACTTGATGGATGACAATGGCAGTCGTCTAGACTATGAACAGTTCTGTACTACACACAGATTTAAGCCTCCCATATTAGAGTTGATAAAGTCACGAAACGCACTGCCTCGACAATTTGTATTCCTGACCAAAAATATAATGACGCACCGAACCGTACAACCACAGTTACCCCGACTATCACTCCAGGGAATCTCAATTCTGGACAGAAAGTGCAGCAACTCCTTTATTAGGACATGTTTCACAGGAAACTTATTCCCTGGACGTCAAAACAAAAATAATATTTGAAATAAATTTGATAAGGAATCGATTGCCACGCTGCGAACTATGTGTCTGACTCTACCCATACCCCCCAAGGCAAGAAGAGACCCACTTCTAAATTATGAATGACATCTACCCATCTAAGGAATTATTGCGGGTACGCTTTACTTTTGAAGATAATATTTGTACATTTTGTGAAGACAACATTGAAACCACTGACCATATATTTTTTCTCATTCTCATTCCATCATCACCAGTTTCCCTCTCAAAAGATGATATCACATTTGGTTTACTTATAAGCAACATAACAGATGAACTCTATGTCAATGTTCTTTTAGGCCTGGCCAAGTTCTTCATTCACAAAAACAGAATGCAAAAATGCTCCCCAAATTTTAATTTCTTCATAAACGATTTTGAATTATAAAAAAAAAATCCTTAAAACTTATGGAAAAATCCAAAAACTAAAAAATATACAGTTACCCATGTCTGAGATTCCTTTTTTTTGGAAAAAAAAAACAACAACTTAATTACATGTGTATTCCTCTTGCAATTTTTTTTTCGTTTTAATTTTTTATTTGTCTATCTATTGATTTAATTATTTCCTTTTAATTTCTTTTTTTTGTCTAGCACTGTAAATTTCTCACAAACCGTTAACACTATTAACTTCTGATTACATACAGAACAAATGTCCTTATGTCCGTTGCTTCCTCATCCCTGGTTGTTTCATTGACATTCAGTTCTACCTTGCCATGTTTATTTGTACATTTGTATATTTGTGTGTACTATTTATGTTCAATTAAAAACAGTTTGATGTCTGAGATTCCTTGTGAACGGCCAACTTAATTACATGTTGTATTCCCCTTGCAATTTTTTTTTTAGTTTTTAATTTTATTTTTCTATCTATTTATTTAATTATTTCCTTTTAATTTTCTGTTTTTGTCCAGCATTAAAAATTTCTCGCAAACCGTTAACACTATTAACTTCTGATTACATACAGAACGAATGCCCTTATGTCTCCCGTCACCCCCCCCCCCGTCCCCCCGCTTTTTCCTTACGGTGGCAGACACTGAGATCAAAAGCAAATGGGTGTCATTGCAATGCAGTAACAGGGTGATAACAGCCGTGTTTGAAGTGTGTAGGGGCTTATAGGAGAGCAGAAGCACGTCACGCTATTCGCCTGAGTTCGGAGGATCGGGAGTACCAGGGCCCATAGCGGAGGAGCAGAGGAGTTGAGAAGCGGAGGAGCGGAGGAGCGGAGTTATGTTTCACTTCTCAAAGGCGGGGAAGCTTGGGGGCAGCAGGATCCCTTAGACCGGCCAATGTGAGCCTTCTCCGGACATAGATCACCCGGACGTATGACTGGAGCTCCCGTACCTCTGGGCACACACATATGTGAATGAGTGGATGAGCTAATGTTTGTTTTGTTGTGGATACGTTTCGGCCAATGCTATTAGCACAGCTATGATGAGTTCAGGTGTGTGTGTGTGTGTGTGTGTGTGTGTGTGTGTGTGTGTGTGTGTGTCTGTGTGTGTGTTGGTGTGTGTGTGTGTGTGTGTGTGCGTGTGTTTATGTGTGTGTGAGAGTTTGTTTTGGTGGGGGGGTGGGGGGGGGGTTCCCGCGGACTGGGAGTACCAGGGCCACGAGCGGATGAGCTGAGGAGCGGAGGAGGGCAGATGCCCGGCCTTGATTCGCTTATGTCCAGCGGTTCGGGAGTTCCAGGGCCCAAAGCGGAGGAGCGGAGGACCGCAAAAGCCCTGTCCGCAATTCACCTGAGTCTGGCGGATCGGTAGTGCCTGGTTCCGCAGCGGAGGAGCGGAGGAGCTGAGAAGCGGAGGAGCGGAGGAGATGTTTCTCTTCTCAGAGGCGGCGAGGGGGGGGGGAGCAGGACCCCTTACCCTTATCCCCCGGACGTTTGAGTGGAGCTCCCGGACTTCCGGGCACGCACATGCGAATGACTGGATGACCGGGAGTGCCAGGGCCTGGAGCGGATGAGCAGAGGAGAGGCGGAGGGCAGAAGCCCGGCCCAGTTCGGGAGTTCCAGGGTCCAAAGCGGGGGAGCGAAGAAGCGGAGGAGAGCAGAAGAGCAGAAGACTGGCCCGGAATTCACCGAAGTCCCGCAGATCGGGAGTTCCAGGGCCCGGAGCGGAAGAGCGGAGGAGCGGAGCAAAGCGGAAGCCCGTCTTAACAACAAGGAAATTACAGATGAGGCTATAATTTCCACAGATATCTTTAAATTCTATAGCCACCTATACACTTCGACATTATCAAAAAGCGATTGTGACTCCTTTCCAACAAATATTCCTCAATATATCCCAAAAATAAACAACAACAAACAACATATGTTTGTTTTGTATATGTTTATATATAAACAACAAAAAATATACAGTTTGATGTCTGAGATTCCTTGTGAATCGCCAACTTAATTATATGTTGTATTCCCCTTGCAATCTTTTTCGTTTTAATTTTTTATTTGTCTATCTATTGATTTAATTATTTCCTTTTAATTTATTTTTTTGTCTAGCATTGTAAATTTCTCACAAACCGTTAGCACTATTAACTTCTGATTACATACAGAACGAATGTCCTTGATGCGTTTAAGTTTGCAGCTTCTTCGTTTTCCATGTTTCGGAAGGAATTCACAAGTTTGCCTTGTTTGAATCGTCTTTTATTTTCTTCTTCACAGCTCCGGGAATCAACATCGGTTAGCCATGGGACATGTACAGTACAGAGTGAGGGAAAAATTCCCGCCAGCACCGCTATACCAAAAAAAAAACACTGACGTAGAAGTTAACGTCAAGTTAGCTGAACAGTCGCGAAAAACTAAAACAAGTCCCAAACCTTGTCATAAAGTGCCATGCATTTCCTGAGAGTAGATACAAATACAACATATGTATACTAGAATGTAAACTCAAATAAAACTAATGAGATCACCTATCTCAACACCCCCTCTTGATCTCAACATCCAAAAAAAAACTTTGGACATTTTAATTTCCAAAGAACCACTTTTTGAATTTTTCTATTTTTACCTTTGTCATGAGTTTTGTCGAGATGTCTGCCAACATGTCCTCTGATGGACAATAGATAAGATTTATTTAACCCTCACTGAGTGCTTCACGAATGAAATGATATTTTACATCAATGTGTTTTGACCTTTGTCTGTTTACAGGATTCTTACTCAGTGCGATGGCCCCCTGATTGTCTCCGTAGATTGTTGTGCAACTGTACATTTTGTTTTCCATACCGTTTAACAGTTGAGACAGGTACATGTTTTCTTGTGCGGTGGTGGCTCGGCCGATGTATTCAGCCTCACATGTTGACAGGGCCACTGTGGGCTGTTTCCTTGACTTCCATGCAATGGCTGGGCCTTGTTTTGTTAAACTGAAACAGTAGCCTGTAGTGCTACGTCTGTCTTCTACAGATGATGCCCAGTCTGAATCACTGTAAGCTATCAGGTTCAAATCCTCCTTATTTGTCTTGAAACTTAGTTCATAATCAGCTGTCCCCTTCAAATACCTCAGAACATGTTTTGCAGCTACTAAGTTTTCTACTTTTGGCATTGCCAGATTCTGTGATAGTTTGCTCACTATCCAGCTGATATCAGGTCTGGTGCAAGTCATGGCATAAATAAGACTGCCTACAATCTCACGATATTCTTTGGGGTCGACAGGTTCACTTTGCTCATTTTCATCAGCTACAGGGATGCCCTCTAATTTTTGCTCACTTGGAGTAGATCTTGCTTTACATTCTGACATTCCAAATCTCTCTAGCATTTTTAGGATGTACTTTGATTTCATCCCCCTTTTGTTCAAATTGTATGCCCAAAAAATATGATAGTTTCCCCAGGTCTTTCATGTTGAACTTGAATTTCATGTTCTGTTTAAATGTGCTGAGTGCATCATTGCTGCTTGCTGCAATAATGAAATCTTCTTCTTCTTCTTTTGGCTTTTCCCGTCAGGGGTCGCCACAGCGAGTCAACCTTCTCCATCTAACCCTATTCTCTGTATCTTCCTCTCTCACACCAGCTACCTTCATATCCTCTCTCACTACGTCCATAAATCTTCTCTTTGGTCTTCCTCGAGACCTATTGCCTGGCAGCTCCATTTCCAGCATCCGTCTACCAATATATTCACTATCTCTTCTCTGTACATGACCGAACCATCTCAGTCTGGCTTCTCTGACCTTCTCTCCAAAACATCAAACATGTGCCGTCCCTCTGATAGACTCATTCCTGATCCTATCCATCCTGGTCACTCCCAAAGAGAACCTCAACATCTTCATCTCTGCAACCTCTAGTTCTGTCTGCTGTCTTTTGGTCATTGGAACAGTTTCTAGTCCAAACATCATCGCTGGTCTCACCACTGTCTTGTACACCTTTCCTTTTATTCTGGCCGATAGTCTTCTATCACATAGTACCCCTGACACTTTTCTCCAGCCATTCCAACCTGCTTGGACCCGTCTCTTCACCTCTTTTACGCACTCTCCGTTGCTCTGGACTGTTGACCCTAAGTACCTGAAATCCTCCAGCTTCTTGATCTCCACTCCCTGTAGCCTCACCGCTCCACCCGAGTTCCTCTCGTTCACACACATATATTCTGTCTTGCTGTGACTAACTTTCATTCCTCTCCTTTCCAGAGCATACCTCCACCTCTCTAGATTTTCCTCTACCTGTTGTCTGCTCTCACTACAGATCACAATGTCATCCGCAAACATCATG
Source organism: Fistularia commersonii (assembly GCF_037954325.1). NCBI lineage: Eukaryota > Metazoa > Chordata > Actinopteri > Syngnathiformes > Fistulariidae > Fistularia > Fistularia commersonii. The sequence goes on from NW_028233996.1 coordinate 1,520,053, forward strand.
GTCCATGGGGATTCCTGTCTAACCTCATCTGTCAGCCTACCCATCACCATTGCGAACAAGAAGGGGCTCAGAGCTGATCCCTGATGGAGTCCCACCTCCACCTTGAACTTCTCGGTTACCCCTACAGCACACCGTACCAGTGTCTCACAGCTGGCATACATGTCCTGCACCAGTCTAACATACTTCTCTGCCACTCCAGACTTCCTCATAATACCAGATAATACCTCCACAATACCAGAGCTCCTCTCTTGGCACCCTGTCATATGCTTTTTCTAGGTCTACGAAAACGCAATGCAGCTCCCTCTGGCCTTCTCTGTACTTTTCTATTAGCATTCTCAACGCAAATACTGCATCTGTAGTACTCTTCCTAGGCATGAAGCCATACTGCTGTTCACAAATGCTGACTTCTGCTCTCAGTCTAGTTTCCACTACTCTTTCCCATAACTTCATTGTATGGCTCATCAACTTTATCCCTCTGTAGTTGCCACAATTCTGCACATCCCCTTTATTCTTAAAAATAGGCACCATCACACTTTGTCTCCATTCTTCAGGCATCTTCTCACTCTCTAAGATCCTGTTGAATAATCTAGTCAGAAAATCTACCGCTGCCTCTCCTAGACACTTCCACACCTCCACAGGTATATCATCAGGACCAACTGCTTTTCCACTCTTCATCCTCTTCAATGCCTTCCTCACTTCACTTTTACTCATTTTTGCTACTTTGTGGTCTACAATAATCACCTCTTCTACCCTTGCCTCTCTTTCATTTTCCACATTCATCAGCTCTTCAAAGTACTCTTTCCATCTTCCTGTCACTCTTCTAGCATCTGTCAATACATTTCCCTCTCTGTCCTTTATCACCCGGACCTGCTGTACATCCTTTCCATCTTTATCTCTCTGTTTCGCCAACTTGTATAGATCATTTTCAGCCTCCTTACTATCCAACCGAGCATACAAGTCATCATAAGCCCTTTGTTTTGCCTTTGCTACCTCTATCTTTACCTTTCGCCGCATCTCCCTGAACTCCTGTCTGTTCTCTTCAGTCCTCTCAGTATCCCACTTCTTCTTCGCTAACCATTTTCTCTGTATACACTCCTGCACTTCCTCATTCCACCACCAAGTCTCCTTATCTACTTTCCTTCCAGATGACACACCAAGTACTCTTCTACCTGTCTCCCTGATCACACTAGCTGTTGTTGTCCAATCATCTGGAAGCTCTCCCTGACCACCCAGACCCTTTCTCAACTCCTCCCTGAAAACCATGCAACACTCTGCTGCAATAATTAAATCATCTACCCAAAGCAAATCTTCTCCACGGCTCTAAACTCGTTCGTCGCCGCTACTTGGGGATCACCGGATGGCTTTCTCCCTCCGCTTCGTTACATTTTATGTCCGCTAGATGGCGGCATCCGACTGTGCACAGCGCTTGGAGCTCCAGCAGGTGATCTGGCCGCTGCGTATGAGAGGAATAAACGAGTGGGGCCGTGAGTGCAATAAATCCCCCTCCACTTCTTACATGGATGTTATCACCCTGTTACTGTATTTTAACGATACCGCTGTGTTTTCCACCTCAATATTAAGCCGATTTTTAAACATTAAAAACCAAATTGCTCGATTCAGTGACACCGAGGCCGTGAGTGGAGGACTTATGGAGTTGACTCCTTCGCTTATTCATATGTGCATGTCTGGTGCTCCCGGAGCTTCACGCCGACGTCACGGGGATCCGTGTCCGAAGAAGGTGCACCTTGGCCGGTCTGCGGGATCCTGTTGACCGGAAGCTGAGACTGGCCCTTGGAAATAAAACGGAAAATAATTGAGAGCATATTTCTCAGTTAACAACGCCCCCACTTGCTCTCATATTATTGGTATCTTTGCCCATTTACATCAAAATAAAATACTCATGACCCAAACAACAAACAACAACTTTGAAAAATTCAACAACTTAAACTGTGATGCAGGCTTTGTCATAACATGTGCCGGCATCTCTTGTGTTGGACAATACTGTAGGGCTACCTTTCCACATATTTTCTTTGTGACATCTTAACACACTCTTCTGACTGACATATTTTCTGGGTATTGATTTTGATCACTTTGCCCATGTCCTTCATTTTAAATCTAGCTGTAAGCATGATTTTCACATCTTTCATTACTTCCTCATCACTCGCAGCTATGATTAAATCATCTACCCATATTATGATGATGACCTTGTCATTTTGGTTTTCTTTGACATAAACACAATGATCTGCTTCATTCTGAATAAAGTCGTTGTCAATCAAGTAAGAATGGAGCATCAGATCCCAATGACGACCGGCTTGTTCAGGGACGTATAGTGACTTTTTAAGTTTACACACCAGCTTCTGTTTTTTATTTGTCACTTCATACCCTTCTGGTTGTTCTACACAGAGCTCACAATCTATGGGTGCATGAAGATAGGCTGTCTTTACATCCATTTGGTGTAAGAACAAATTTTCCGGAACTGATTTCTGCATAAACACCCTCACACTTGTCATATTTGCTGTTGGAGAAAATGTTTCCTCGAAATCCGTGCCATACTTTTGACTGTAGCCCTTAGCAACATAACGAGCTTTATATTTGTTTGTGCCATCTTCATTTCTTTTTAGCGCATACGCCCCCCACCCCCCACCCCCACCCCCACTGCACACTTGCCTTGGGGTAGCTGTGTTAGGGTAAAAGTGTTCTTCTCTCTCAATGACTCCATCTCTTCGTCCATAGATTTCATCCACTTGTCAGCATTGAGGGAACTCCTTGCCTCTTTAAATGTCTAACTGATCATCATCATCATCATCATCATCATCATCATCATCATCATCATCATCATTATCATCATCATCCTGGTCTGAGCTCATCTCTGTCTGGGTTTGTTGCTCTGGAGATGGGTTCGACACAAATTTTAGCAGTCTGTTTTAGTACTCTTTCACTATTTGGATAATATACAAAATAAGCTGGACTATTTTTGTCATATCCAATGAAAACTCCCTTCTCACCTCTTGAGTCAAGTTTCTTTTTGTTGTGCTTGTATGCATAGCACACAGCACCAAACTTTTGCATTTGTGACACATTTGGTTTCTTTCCCGTCAAGCCGAAACGCCCCCCTCCCCCCCCACCACCACCACCACCACACACACATTAGCTCCTCCATTCATTCACATGTACACGCCGGCTGCTCCGGGAGCTCCACGCCGACGTTTCGGTGATCGATGTCCGCAGAAGGTGCACCATTGCCGGCCTGCGGTATCCTGTAGACCCCCCCCCTCCATACACACATGCAATACGCCTTGAAACGCATCGCTCGCACCGACGCGGGGAATCCTTTACCCTACTTCCACAGCAACGGCGAGAATCACATTGCGTCGGCCGCCGTGAGGAAGAGGGGGGGGGGGGGCATTAAGGGGGGGGGGGGGGAGAGAGACATGGAGATTTTCTCAGCCTCTCATTCTTTTTTTTTTTTTTTTTAATTGAACATAAATAGTACACACAAATATACAAATGTACAAATAAACATGGCAAGGTAGAACTGAATGTCAATGAAACAACCAGGCATGAGGAAGCAAAGGACACAAGGACTGTTGAGATAGGTGATCTCATTAGTTTTATTTGAGTTTACATTCTAGTATACATATGTTTTATTTGTATCTACTCTCAGGAAATGTATGGCACTTTATGACAAGGTTTGGGACTTGTTTTAGTTTTTCGCGACTGTTCAGCTAACTTGACGTTAACTTCTACGTCAGTGTTCTTTTTTTGGTATAGCGGTGCTGGCGGGAATTTTTCCCTCACTCTGTACTGTACATGTCCCATGGCTAACCGATGTTGATTCCCGGAGCTGTGAAGAAGAAAATAAAAGACGATTCAAACAAGGCAAACTTGTGAATTCCTTCCGAAACATGGAAAACGAAGAAGCTGCAAACTTAAACGCAACAGGTTATGGGCCCAGGCAACGAACAAAAGGAGGAAGATGGCAACGTTTGGTTTTCGATGGAGACGAAAACAACTACGAGCTTTGGGAAGTAAAGTTTCTGGGACACATGCGACTCGAAGGTTTGAAAGAGACAATACTTTCAACTGTTGAGCCCGACCCAGATAAAAATGCAGAATGCTACGCTGAGCTTATCCAGTTCCTCGATGATAAAAGTCTATCATTGGTAATGAGGGAAGCCGCAGATGACGGTCGAAAAGCTTTGAAAATATTACGGGATCATTACGCCAGCCAGGGTAAGCCCAGAATTATTTCCCTGTACAGCGAACTATGCTCACTCAAGAAGGAACCCGACGAAACAATAACAGATTACATGATCAGAGCAGAAAAGGCAGTCACCGCTCTGAGAAACACAAAACAGGTGATAAGTGATGAGCTGATGATCGCTATGGTTATGAAAGGGCTTCCAGAACCGTACAAGCCCTTCGTCATTCACGTAACTCAGAGCAGTGAAGAAATGACGTTTATTCAGTTCAAGAGTAAACTAAGAAGTTATGAAGAGACTGAAAAGTTTGACAGCAAAACCAAATCAGACAATGTAATGAAAGTGGACATGTCAACGGTGATCTGCTATGGATGTGGAAACCGTGGCCATATGGCAAAAGCTTGTCACCAAAAATCAGGGCCAAAATGGTGCAGCTATCACAGAAGCGCAACCCACACCGATGAGACATGCAGAAGAAAATCCAAGCCCAAAGAAGACTCGGTCAAACAAAACACAGACATCCAAGACAAAGATAAGGAAGATGAGCAAACTTTTGTATTCAAGGTCAGTCAAAAAGTCCCTCCGGAAAATATCAGAAAAAATGGACTGATGGTAGACTGTGGCGCTACATCACACATCATAACACAAGAAGACAAATTCATAAGATTTGATGAGTTTTTCAACCCAAACAAACATTACATGGAGCTAGCAGACGGGACCAGAAGAAACAAAGTGGCACTAAAAAGAGGTGATGCAGAAGTGTTACTCCAGGACATTGAAGGAAAACCTGTCCTGGTAACCTTAAGGGGAGCCTTATTCATCCCATCATATCCTCAGGACTTCATATCGGTGAAGGCAGCCACAGCTGATGGAGCCAGCGTGATATTCAAAGAAGGAGAGAACAGACTCATAACCAAAGAAGGAAAAATTTTCAGCATTGAGGAATGTGACAGACTCTACTACATAAGAACGGTAAATTATCAACAACTTTATGATGATACAGTAAATGACATGATGTCCAGAGATAGAGTAAACTTAACTTGTGATGTCAAAACATGGCATGAGATTATGGGACACTGCAATGTAAAAGATGTATTAAAATGACCAAACTTAGTCGAGGGTATGAAGATTACAGGTCAGACCAAGGTAGACTGTAACGTAGACTGTAACGTATGCACGGAGGGAAAATTCACAAATAGCAGAAACAGGCAAGCTGATGCAAAAGCTGATGCACCCCTAAAAATGGTACACACTGACTTATCAGGCCCGATTGAACCAGCTGGTCAAGAAGGGCATAAGTATGTCATTTCATTCACAGATGATTATTCAGGGGCAGTATTTGTATATTTTCTCAAATACAAGAGTGAAGCTACATTAGCAACAGAGAAGTTCCTTGCTGACAGCGCAGCGTATGGTCGTGTCAAATGTATCAGGTCAGACAACGGGACTGAATACACAGGAAATGCTTTTCAATCTCTTCTAAGGGAGAAAGGCATAAGACATGAAACATCATCCCCATACTCTCCCCATCCAAATGGGACAGCAGAAAGACAATGGAGGACCCTTTTTGAAATGGCAAGGTGTATGCTAATAGCAAAAGGATTACCAAAGGTTTTGTGGCCTTATGCTGTCCAGACACAAAAATACCCCATACTTCATGTTAACAGGGAGAAAGCCAAATCTTTCAAAAATGTGGATATTCGGAACTGAGTGTTATGCATACAAACATGACACTAAGAAATTGGATCCCAGATGTGAAAGAGGAATATTTGTGGGATACAGTAAGAAAAGCCCTTCATACCTGGTCTATAATCCACTTACAGAAAAAGTGTCAAAACAGAGACTGGTGAAATTGATCAAAAAGGGAAGAATTGAACAACAAACACAAACTGATGATTATGAGACAGAAATCCAGGGATATGAAGACACAGAATCTACAGATGAAACCAGTATAGATGTGTCACAAAGTGAAGATAAAACAGACAACCATATACAAAATGAGGATGAGAGTACTAACGCAGATGTGTCACATGACGAAGAAACAGCAGAAAATGTCCAAAATGAAAAAGAGACGAGGTCAGACATAAAACCCAGATATAATCAAACCAGTCGCTATCCTAGACGAAAAAGGGTCGTTCCAAGGTATTTAGAGGATTATCAGACAGACTATATTAACAATGATAAAAATCATACAACTATTGATTACTGTTACAGGACTGTGTGCGGAGTCCCACAGAATTATAGTGAAGCACTGAAGTCACCACTGGCACCTGGGTGGAATTGTGCCATGAGGGAAGAGATTGACTCGCTTAAACAGAATGACACATTTGAACTGACAACTTTACCTGAAGGGAGAAAAGTAATTGGAGGAAAATGGGTATTTGCCCTTAAAGAAAATGCTGAAGGAGGACAAATATTTAAGGCCAGATATGTAGCTAAGGGTTACAATCAAACAGAAGGCATAGACTACTATGAAACTTTTGCACCGACAGCTAACATTACATCAGTGCGGGCACTAATGCAGATAGCTGTACAAAATAACCTCATTGTCCATCAAATGGATGTTAAGACGGCATATTTACATGCTCCTATACATGAGGAGATTTTCTTGGAACAACCAGAAGGGTTTGAAATGATGTCAGAAACAGGAGAGAAACTAGTGTATAGATTAAAGAAATCTCTTTATGGCCTGAAACAATCAGGAAGAAACTGGTATGAACTCCTTAATGACCATTTAGAACAGGACAACTTTGTGAGAAATCTCTCTGACCACTGTGTGTACAGAAAACAGACGGAAAATGGTGACACAATCATTGTAATAATTTGGGTAGATGATTTAATTATTGCCGCAAGCAGCAATGATGCACTCAGCACATTTAAACAGAACATGAAATTCAAGTTCAACATGAAAGACCTGGGGAAACTATCATATTTTTTGGGCATACAATTTGAACAAAAGGGGGATGAAATCAAAATGAACCAGACAAAGTACATCCTAAAAATGCTAGAGAGATTTGGAATGTCAGAATGTAAAGCAAGATCTACTCCAAGTGAGCAAAAATTAGAGGGCATCCCTGTAGCTGATGAAAATGAGCAAAGTGAACCTGTCGACCCCAAAGAATATCGTGAGATTGTAGGCAGTCTTATTTATGCCATGACTTGCACCAGACCTGATATCAGCTGGATAGTGAGCAAACTATCACAGAATCTGGCAATGCCAAAAGTAGAAAACTTAGTAGCTGCAAAACATGTTCTGAGGTATTTGAAGGGGACAGCTGATTATGAACTAAGTTTCAAGACAAATAAGGAGGATTTGAACCTGATAGCTTACAGTGATTCAGACTGGGCATCATCTGTAGAAGACAGACGTAGCACTACAGGCTACTGTTTCAGTTTAACAAAACAAGGCCCAGCCATTGCATGGAAGTCAAGGAAACAGCCCACAGTGGCCCTGTCAACATGTGAGGCTGAATACATCGGCCGAGCCACCACCGCACAAGAAAACATGTACCTGTCTCAACTGTTAAACGGTATGGACAACAAAATGTACAGTTGCACAACAATCTACGGAGACAATCAGGGGGCCATCGCACTGAGTAAGAATCCTGTAAACAGACAAAGGTCAAAACACATTGATGTAAAATATCATTTCATTCGTGAAGCACTCAGTGAGGGTTAAATAAATCTTATCTATTGTCCATCAGAGGACATGTTGGCAGACATCTCGACAAAACTCATGACAAAGGTAAAAATAGAAAAATTCAAAAAGTGGTTCTTTGGAAATTAAAATGTCCAAAGTTTTTTTTTGGATGTTGAGATCAAGAGGGGGTGTTGAGATAGGTGATCTCATTAGTTTTATTTGAGTTTACATTCTAGTATACATATGTTGTATTTGTATCTACTCTCAGGAAATGCATGGCACTTTATGACAAGGTTTGGGACTTGTTTTAGTTTTTCGCGACTGTTCAGCTAACTTGACGTTAACTTCTACGTCAGTGTTTTTTTTTGGTATAGCGGTGCTGGCGGGAATTTTTCCCTCACTCTGTACTGTACATGTCCCATGGCTAACCGATGTTGATTCCCGGAGCTGTGAAGAAGAAAATAAAAGATGATTCAAACAAGGCAAACTTGTGAATTCCTTCCGAAACATGGAAAACGAAGAAGCTGCGAACTTAAACGCAACAGTTTGGTTGTGGATGCGTTTCGGCTAATGCTATTAGCACAGCTATGATGAGTTAAGGTGTGTTTGTGTGTGTGTGTGTCTGTGTGTGTGTGTGTGTGCGTGTGTGTGAGTGTGAATTTGTTTAGGTGGGGGGGGGTCGCGGACAGGGAGTACCGGGGCCTCGAGCGGATGAGCTGAGAAGCGGAGGAGCGGAGGTAATGTTTCTCCTCTCAGAGGCGGGGAAGCTTGGGGGCATAAGAACCCCTTAGACCGGCCAATGTGAGCCTTCTCCGGACATAGATCACCCGGACGTATGACTGGAGCTCCCGTACCTCTGGGCACACACATATGTGAATGAGTGGATGAGCTAATGTTTCTTTTGTTGTGGATACGTTTTGGCCAATGCTATTAGCACAGCTATGATGAGTTCAGGTGTGTGTGTGTGTGTGTGTGTGTGTGTGTGTTTGTGTGTGTGTTGGTGTGTGTGTGTCTGTGTGTGTGTGTGTGTGCGTGTGTTTATCTGTGTGTGAGAGTTTGTTTTGGTGGTGGTGGTGGTGGTGGGGGGGTTCCCGCGGACAGGGAGTACCAGGGCCTGGAGCGGATGAGGTGAGGAGCGGAGGAGGGCAGAAGCCCGGACCGTGATTCGCCTATGTCCAGCGGTTCGGGAGTTCCAGGGCCAAAAGCGGAGAAGCGGAGGACAGCAAAAGCCCTGTCCGCAATTCACCTGAGTCCGGCGGATCGGTAGTACCTGGTTCCGCAGCGGAGGCGCGGAGGAGCGGAGGAGCGGAGCAAAGCGGAAGCCCGTCTTAACAACAAGGAAATTACAGATGAGGCTATAATTTCCACAGAAATCTTTAAATTCTATCGCTACCTATACACTTCGACATTGTCAAAAAGCGATTGTGACTCCTTTCCAACAAATATTCCTCAATATATCCCAAAAATAAACAACAACAAACAATATATGTTTGTTTTGTATATATCTATATATAATCAACAAAAAATATACAGTTTGATATCTGAGATTCCTTGTGAGTCGCCAACTTAATTACATGTTGTACTCCCCTTGCAATCTTTTTTTCGTTTTAATTTTCTATTAGTCAATCTATTGATTTAATTATTTCATTTTAATTTCTTTTTTTGTCTAGCATTGTAAATTTCTCACAAACCGTTAACACTATTAACTTCTGATTCCATACAGAACGAATGTCCTTATGTCCTTTGCTTCCTCATGCCTGGTTGTTTCATTGACATTCAGTGCTACCTTGCCATGTTTATTTGTACATTTGTATAGTTGTGTGTACTTTTTATGTTCAATTAAAAAAAAAAAAAAAGAATGAGAGGCTGAGAAAATCTCCATGCCTCTCTCTCTCCCCCCCTTAATGCCCCCCCCCCCCCCCCCCCTTCCGACGCAACGCGATTCTCGCCGTTGTTGTGGAAGTAGGGTAAAGGATTCCCCGCGTCGGTGCGAGCGATGCGTTTCAAGGCGTATTGCATGTGTGTATGGAGGGGGGGGGGGGGTCTACAGGACACCGCAGACCAGCAATGGTGCACCTTCTGCGGACATCGATCACCGAAACGTCGGCGTGGAGCTCCCGGAGCAGCCGGCGTGTACATGTGAATGAATGGAGGAGCTAATGTGTGTGGGGTGGTGGTGGTGCTGGTGGTGTGGGGGGGGGGGGCGCGTTTCGGCGAATGCTATCAGCACAGCTATGATTATCCCCAGAACGTTGAGAACGAGCTCCCGGAACTCCAGACATGCGTATATAAAAGAGTGGAATTAAAGTGTGTGTGAGTGTGTGTGTGTGTGTATGTGTGTGTGTGTGTGTGTGTGTGTGTATGTGTGTGTGTATGTGTGGGACAGAAATAATGTCGGGGACAGAAATTGTTATTAGCCTGCTGGCAGATGACACAACCTTAGTTTTGAAAAATGAACATCAAGTCCCAATAAGCGTTGAAAAAATTAAAACATTCTCCAAGGCTTCAGGATTGTCATTAAACTTAAAGAAATGCAAACTTCTTGAGCTGCCACTAAAGGAAAACAGCAATGTTCCTATCAAATCAGAAATAAAATACTTGAGCATTTTCCTATCTAAGGACCAAAAGTTAAATCAGTCCAGGAACATTGAATCTAAACTGAATCAAAGTAAAGCTAAATTGAATATATGGCTCCAAAGAGATTTATCAATATTAGGCCGGATATATTTGAGTAAAATGGAATGTTTATCCAGATGTATATACCCAGTGTATTCCAATGCTGCTCCAAATCAACTCATAAAATCTATTAACCAAATAAATTTCAACTTTATCTGGAGGAACAGACCACACCATCTAAAAAAATCACATACGGTGAAAGAAACAAGTGAAGGAGGGCTGAAAGTGATAGAGTTGGACTGCCTGAATGGGACATTGAAGGTGAACTGGTTGAAATCCTGGATCAAACATCATTATTCTTTCTGGTATTGTACTCCAAACTACTTATTCAACATAGTCGGCAGCCTAAGTCTTCTACTTATCTCTGACTTGGATATCAACAAGATTCCTGTCCAATTTTCAGAGTTCCATAAACAAATACTATTATACTGGAAAATGATATATGTACACAATTTCTCACCACACAGTACAATAATTTGGAACAATAGATATGTACTGCGTGGCAACAAACCTCTGTTTTACAAGGAATGCTTTGAGAAAGGTATATGGTCAATAATTGACTTGATGGATGACAATGGCAGTCCTCTAGACTATGAACAGTTCTGTGCTACACACAGATTTAAGCCTCCCATATTAGAGTTGATAAAGTTACGAAACCCACTGCCTCGACAATTTGTATTCCTGACCAAAAATATAATGACGCACCGAACCGTACAACCACAGTTACCCCGACTGTCACTCCAGGGAATCTCAATTCTGGACAGAAAGTGCAGTTGTTATCTGAGAAATATGCTCTCAGTTATTTCCCTTTTATTTTGAATGGCCAGTCCCAGCTTCCGGTCTGTCCGTAGTGTTTTTATTTGCTTGAAAATAAACTCAACTTCTTCCAGTTCTGCAAAGCAAGAGGCGTGTCACACATATTATTCCTCCGTAAAAGACCCAGTCGGTATTGAGGGGTAGCACGCAGATCTACTGCACAGATAACCTCTGATAACAGGTTATGGGCCCAGGAAACCCCCAAAGACGGCTGAAGACAGTTTGGAGCCGCTGAGAAGAGCGACGATACTGCAAACTCATCACTGGCCATGGAAAACAAGCAAGCCAGATGATGGAAGGAGACTTGCAGGAGGCAAACAAACTAAACCTGTTTTTTAACAGATTTGATGAAGGTGCCTCCGCCCACCCTCCCCCCAGTTCCTCTCAGGACTTTCCTTCCCCTGTGCCCTCACCCCTCACTTTAAGGAGCTTTCCCCCTCCCCCACGCACCTCTTCTGCTTCCCTGGACGATGTCTCGTTTACACCTCAGCCGTCCTGCCCCCCACTGGGACTCTCTCTGCCCCCCACTGGGACTCTCTCCACCCCCTCCTGTCGCCTTCACCGCTGAGGAGGTGAGAAGAGAGTTCAGCCGCCTTCCTCCCAGGAAAGCTGCTGGCCCTGACGGCCTTAGCCCCAGAGTGCTGAAAGGATGTGCCTCTCAGCTGTGTGGGATCTTCTCACATCTCTTCAACCTGAGCCTGACCCAGATGGTTGTCCCCGACCGGTGGAAAACCTCATGCCTGGTTCCAGCGCCCGAGGTGAAGCATCCCAGCAGACACAACGACTACAGACCGGTGGCCCTGACATCATACGTCATGAAGTCGCTGGAGAGGCTCGTCCTGAGGCACCTTGGCACAGTCGTCGGACCTTCGCTGGACCCCCTGCGGTTCGCATACCACCCACGGATAGGAGTGGAAGACGCCATCATCTTCCTGCTGCACAGAATCTACACACACCTGGAGGAGGCAGGAAGCACTGTGAGAGTCATGTTCTTTGACTTCTCCAGTGCTTTTAACACCATTCGACCTGCCCTGCTGAACAGGAAGCTTCTGGACATGCAGGTAGATGCTCCACTCGCGGCTGTTGGAGAGTAATTGTAATTCATGCTGGTCTAAGTTAAAACCTGTAAAGAGGAGACTGAGGTTATCATAAGAAATAACACAGACAAGCGACTATTCTTTTGTGCTCTGCAGAGGGGGAGACTCAGCGCGCTCTTTGGAGCCAAGATCCAGAGAATCCCCCCGAGTTCCTCCTTGCTCGGCTTTTTATTGTGTGAAAGTGTTTATTTACATAACAACATTTATTCAATAGTATAGTTCATGCATATGTGAAGTTGACCAGGATGATATACAGGGGTGGTCAGGTTTCTCTCCAGAAGCGTTTATCCTCGTTTAGATTTACGTTTACGGGGGGTAGGTTCTTATCTAAAGATGTTTACGACCATTGGAATATCTTGGAGGGCCCAACTCTTGTTAGAGGACAAAGGTCTTTTGTGCTCTAGCATGTCTGGCTAACTTCATGTGAGTAGTCGAAATAACATAGTTATAGAAATAGAGAGTAAACTCTAACAATTCTCTCCTGTTTATGAGACTCCGAACAATGTTAAACTCTTCAGCATCATCATGCCATGTTGGTACATAGTTTACAGATAACACTTCATACAACATCATGGTCGTCGTCCTCCACAGTCGAATCATTATCATTTTCTTTTTCTGAATCACTTATAGGCAGTTGCTCATATATCTGTCCAGTGTAGTGAGTCCTTGGTTGGGTCTGCACTGCTACTATTGCCATCTGGACAAAGGCTGCGGAAGCCATTTTAGCAATCATGCTTCTCAAACAAGGAATAACGCACATAGTAAATAAACAAAACAAAATAAGAATCACAATCACAGGTGTAAGGCACTTTAAAAGTATTTGCCACCAAGTTCCGTTGATGATCCATCCAAGAGGGTCAAACTGTAAAAACGACATTAAAGTATCACTGTCCTCTTTACCCTCTAGTTGGTTCTTTAATGTCGTCAATTTGTCATGAATTGCTGTGAAATTGTCTCGCATGTCTGGGATATATGTGCAACATTGTTGTCCTATTATCGCACATACACCACCTTCCTTGGCTAAGACAATATCTAAAGCCATACGATTTTGTAAAAGCATTTCTTTCATAGCCATAGTCTCTGGATTGTTTTGTATCAGTCCATTCAATTCTAGAACCCTTGACGTTAGGTTCTGTAATGTCGCCCAGACCTCATTCATTCGATGTCCCGAGTAGGCTACACCATAGTTAGGGAACATTGTCATAAGTATTCCTCTAGAGTCACTTATCAAGGCTCTTCGACTACGTTCATGTCCCATAGGCCTAATGAGTTGTACGCTATGAGTCATGTTATGCTCTGGTATAAAAGTTATAGCACTTCCTAATCGGGCCAAATAGCATGTGCCACACCAATGTTCAGGCAGATACAGAAATGCTCGTTTGCCACAAATCCATACATGTGTTTTTGGGCATGTATGGATAACCGTATTTGTGTGGGAATGCAAAAATCCTCCATTGTGGTATACCAGATTTGGTGAGGTTTGTTTCAATGCCCAATAATGGCTTGAGGGCTGTCAGATTCATGGCACACACGCCCATTCCCCACTTTCCAACCTCACATATACTATTATTATAGTAGTCATAGGTTTTCCTAACCGGTCTATCCGTTTCCTTATCTAGCACAGTGTCACACTGTAGTTGGCCTAGATAATGCTCTTTCTTACCACACTGTCGTTTCATACAAAATGGTGGTGTCTTTTGTATTGTCATTAGAGTGAATCCCTCAATGACAGTTTTATTGGTTACCATAGAATAATCAGCTGGTAATCGCCATTTGGATGGATCGTAAGGCAGAAAAGGAAGGACTGAGGTATTTGTTATATTCTGAAAAATTCCAAATCTCTGACTCAATCCTTGGGAATATACCCATATTATAGACAAGGTCTCACTTTGGTTAATTGGATGAGGTTGTATAGTCGGGTTATGAGACATTGATATTGGCATTACCGTACAAACATAACAATCAGTTTGGTCTCCTGCCGTTACATTTACCGATCGCCACCAGAGACTGTCTCGGTGTGGAAGATGAGAAGCAGTATGAACTCTGGGAGACTAAATGCTTGGCCTACATGCGGCTGCAGGGGCTCAAAGACACAATTCTGAGTGAAACTCCAGAATTTGATGACGATGACGAGGAGGCGAAGGACAAGGAGCAGAATGAAATGGCCAATGCCGAACCGATCCAGTTTTTAGATGACAAAAGTCTAGGCCTGGTCATGCGCGAAGCTGCAGATGATGGGAGAAAGGCACTGAAGATGCTACGAGAGTATTACGTAGGTAAAGGGAAGCCTGGCATTATAAACCTGTATACTGACCTGACAAAACTGCAGAAAGGAAGCAATGAAAGCGTAACAGACTTTGTGATTAGGGCAGAGACTATAATCACGGTGCTAAGAAATGCAGAGGAAGTCATGAGTGATGATCTTCTCATAGCTATGGTGCTAAAGGGACTTCCAGAATCGTTCAAACCATTTGCAGTTCATGTGACTCAAAGTGAAGAAAAGCTCAAATTTGCTGACTTCCGTGTTTTTCAGTGACGTTCAGAGCTGACACACACCATGTTGAGCTGGCAGACGCAACCAAGTGTCAAGGCGTGGCGAAGCAGCGGGGAGAGGCAGAGGTGATCCTCATAGACAGCAGAGGACGTCACCACACAGCACCACTGAGAAACGCACTGTTCATCCCTTCCTGTCCACAGGACATTTTTTCTGTGATGGCCGCCACAGCAAGCGGAGCAACGGTAATCTTCAATGAAGGAAAAGACATAGTCAAAATGAGTGACCGTACTGTATTTCCTATTAATGTGCAGAACACACTTTACTACCTATCTACAGCAGATGAAAGTAATGACAAATGCAATGGGTGTTTTGATTTACAAACATGGCATGAAATTTTCAGCCATTGTAATTAGAGCGATGTACAAAAGTTGACAAAAGTGGTTGATGGTATGGTAATCAAAGGGAAAACTGAAAAACCTGTATCACCATGTGAAGTGTGTATTCAAGGGAAGTTTGTGCAGATCAGAAACAGAGAGCCTGATGCAAGAGCAACAGAGGTGTTTGATTTAGTGCATACAGATCTGGCAGGGCCAGTAGATCCCATATCTATAGATGGACACAGATTTGCATTGTCGTTTACTGATGATTATTCCAACACAATTTTTGTGTACTTTCTCAAACAAAAGAGTGGTACAGTGAGTGCCACAGAGAGATTCTTAGCAGACACTGCCCCTTATGGGAAGATTAAGTGTATGAGATCTGACAATTGTACTGAGTTTATGTCAAAAGAGTACCAAGGACTAATGACTAAACGGGGTGTTAGACATGAAACGTCAGCGCCATACTCACCACACCAAAACGGGAACGCAGAGAGAAACTGGAGGACTTTATTCGACATGGCATGGTGCATATTACTAGGAAGCAACCTACCCAAAACATTGTGGACCCATGCAGTGCAGACAGCAGCAGTCAGGAACTGATGCTTTAATAATCGGACAAAGCAGACGGCTTACTTTATGTTGACGGGAAAGAAACCAAATGTGTCACAAATGCAAATGTTTGGTGCTGTGTGCTATGCATACAAGCACACCAAAAAGAAACTTGACTCAAGAGGTGAGAAGGGAGTTTTCATTGGATATGCCAAAAATAGTCCAGCTTATTTTGTATATTATCCAAATAGTGAAAGAGTACTAAAAACACAGACTGCTAAAATTTGTGACAAACCCATCTCCAGAGCAACAAACCCAGACAGAGATGAGCTCAGATCAGGATGATGATGATGATGATGATGATGATCTTCATCTAGCGGCCATAAAATGTAACGAAGCGGAGGGAGAAAGCCATCCGGTGTTTCCCGAGTAGCGGCGACGAACGAGTTTAGAGCCGTGGAGAAGGTTTGCTTCCCCCCCACCCTCTCTTTCTAACTTCTTCTTCTTCTTCTTCTTCTTCTTCTTCTTCTTCTTCTTCTTCTTCTTCTTCTTCTTCTACAGTTTCTAGTCCATACATCATCGCTGGTCTCACCACTGTCTTGTACACCTTTGTACACCTTGGAAATGGGCAGCCCCGTATCTGACCGTGTGACAAAGCCAAGCAGTGCAGACAATGTGAGATGATCAACTAGAACCAAAAAGAAGCCCAGTTACTTTAATGGTTATGTGACTAGTGCTATTGACGATGACCAAGTGTTCACTAACATTGACTACTGTTATAGACTGGCGTGTGGTGTCCCACAGACATTTAAAGAGGCAAGGAGTTCCCTCAATGCTGACAAGTGGATGAAATCTATGGACGACGAGATGGAGTCATTGAGAGAGAACAACACTTTGACCCTAACACAGCTACCCCAAGGCAAGTGTGCAGTGGGGGTGGGGGGGTGGGTGTATGCGCTAAAAAGAAATGAAGTTGGCACAAACAAATATAAAGCTCGTTATTTTGCTAAGGGCTACAGTCAAAAGTATGGCACGGATTTTGAGGAAACATTTTCTCCAACAGCAAATATGACAAGTGTGAGGGTGTTCATGCAGAAATCAGTTCAGGAAAATTTGGCAGGTCGTCATTGGAATCTGATGCTCCATTCTTACTTGATTGACAACGACTTTATTCAGAATGAAGCAGATCATTGTGTCTATGTCAAAGAAAACCAAAATGACAAAGTCATCATCATAATATGGGTAGATGATTTAATCATAGCTGCGAGTGATGAGGAAGTAATGAAAGAGGTGAAAATCATGCTTACAGCTAGATTTAAAATGAAGGACTTGGGCAGAGTGATCAAAATCAATACCCAGAAAATATGTCAGTCAGAAGAGTGTGTTAAGATGTCACAAAGAAAATATGTGGAAAGGTAGCCCTACAGTATTGTCCAACACAAGAGATGCCGGCAGATGTTATGACAAAGCCTGCATCGCAGTTTAAGTTGTTGAATTTTTCAAAGTTGTTGTTTGGGTCATGAGTATTTTATTTTGATGTAAATGGGCAAAGATACCAATAATATGAGAGCAAGTGGGGGCGTTGTCAACTGAGAAATATGCTCTCAATTATTTTCCGTGTTATTTCGAAGGGCCAGCCTCAGCTTCCGGTCAACAGGACCCCGCAGACCGGCCAAGGTGCACCTTCTTCGGACACGGATCCCCGTGACGTCGGCGTGAAGCTCCGGGAGCACCAGACATGCACTTATGAATAAGCGAAGGAGTCAACTCCATAAGTCCTCCACTCAGGGCCTCGGTGTCACTGAATCGAGCAATTTGGTTTTTAATGTTTAAAAATCGGCTTAACATTGAGGAGGAAAACACAGCGGTATCGTTAAAACGCAGTAACAGGGTGATAACATCCATGTAAGAAGTGGAGGGGGATTTATTGCACTCACGGCCCCACTCGTTTATTCCTCTCATACACAGCGGCCAGATCACCTGCTGGAGCTCCAAGCGCTGTGCACAGTCGGATGCCGCCATCTAGCGGACATAAAATGTAAGGAAGCGGAGGGAGAAAGCCATCCGGTGATCCCCAAGTAGCGGCGACGAACGAGTTTAGAGCCGTGGAGAAGGTTTGCTTCCCCCCCAACCTCTCTTTCTTACTTCTTCTTCTTCTTCTTCTTCTTCTTCTTCTTCTTCTTCTTCTTCTTCTTCTTCTTCTTCTTCTTCTTCTTCTCCTTCTCCTTCTTCTTCTTCTTCTTCTTCTTCTTCTTCTTCTTCTTCTTCTTCTTCTTCTTCTTCTTCTTCTTCTTCTTCTTCTTCTTCTTTTGTCTTTTCCCGTCAGGTGTGGCCACAGCGAGTCAACTTTCTCCATCTAACCCTATTCTCCGTATCCTCCTCTCTCACACCAACTACCTTCATATCCTCTCTCACCACGTCCATAAATCCTCTCTTTGGTCTTCCTCGAGACCTCTTGCCTTGCAGCTCCAATTCCAGCATCCGTCTACCAATATATTCTCTATCCCTCCTCTGTACATGACCGAACCATCTCAGTCTGGCTTCTCTGACCTTCTCTCCAAAACATCGAACATGTGCTGTTCCTCTGATACTCATTCCTGATCCTATCAATCCTGGTCACTCCGTAAGAGAACCTCAACATCTTCATATCTGCAACCTCTAGTTCTGTCTGCTGTCTTTTGGTCATTGGAACAGTTTCTAGTCCATACATCATCGCTGGTCTCACCACTGTCTTGTACACCTTTCCTTTTATTCTGGCCGATAGTCTTCTATCACATAGTACCCCTGACACTTTTCTCCAGCCATTCCAACCTGCTTGGACCCGTCTCTTCACCTCTTTTACGCACTCTCCGTTGCTCTGGACTGTTGACCCTAAGTACCTGAAATCCTCCAGCTTCTTGATCTCCACTCCCTGTAGCCTCACCGCTCCACCCGAGTTCCTCTCGTTCACACACATATATTCTGTCTTGCTGTGACTAACTTTCATTCCACTCCTTTCCAGAGCATACCTCCACCTCTCTAGATTTTCCTCTACCTGTTGTCTGCTCTCACTACAGATCACAATGTCATCCGCAAACATCATGGTCCATGGGGATTCCTGTCTAACCTCATCTGTCAGCCTACCATCACCATTGCGAACAAGAAGGGGCTCAGAGCTGATCCCTGATGGAGTCCCACCTCCACCTTGAACTTCTCGGTTACCCCTACAGCACACCGTACCAGTGTCTCACAGCTGGCATGCATGTCCTGCACCAGTCTAACATACTTCTCTGCCACTCCAGACTTCCTCATACAATACCAGAGCTCCTCTCTTGGCACCCTGTCATATGCTTTTTCTAGGTCTACAAAAACGCAATGCAGCTCCCTCTGGCCTTCTCTGTACTTTTCTATTAGCATTCTCAACGCAAATACTGCATCTGTAGTACTCTTCCTAGGCATGAAGCCATACTGCTGTTCACAAATGCTGACTTCTGCTCTCAGTCTAGTTTCCACTACTCTTTCCCATAACTTCATTGTATGGCTCATCAACTTTATCCCTCTGTAGTTGCCACAATTCTGCACATCCCCTTTATTCTTAAAAATAGGCACCATCACACTTTGTCTCCATTCTTCAGGCATCTTCTCACTCTCTAAGATCCTGTTGAATAATCTAGTCAGAAAATCTACCGCTGCCTCTCCTAGACACTTCCACACCTCCACAGGTATATCATCAGGACCAACTGCTTTTCCACTCTTCATCCTCTTCAATGCCTTCCTCACTTCACTTTTACTCATTTTTGCTACTTTGTGGTCTACAATAATCACCTCTTCTACCCTTGCCTCTCTTTCATTTTCCACATTCATCAGCTCTTCAAAGTACTCTTTCCATCTTCCTGTCACTCCTCTAGCATCTGTCAATACATTTCCCTCTCTGTCCTTTATCACCCGGACCTGCTGTACATCCTTTCCATCTTTATCTCTCTGTTTCGCCAACTTGTATAGATCACTTTCAGCCTCCTTACTATCCAACCGAGCATACAAGTCATCATAAGCCCTTTGTTTTGCCTTTGCTACCTCTATCTTTACCTTTCGCCGCATCTCCCTGAACTCCTGTCTGTTCTCTTCAGTCCTCTCAGTATCCCACTTCTTCTTCGCTAACCATTTTCTCTGTATACACTCCTGCACTTCCTCATTCCACCACCAAGTCTCCTTATCTACTTTCCTTCCAGATGACACACCAAGTACTCTTCTACCTGTCTCCCTGATCACACTAGCTGTTGTTGTCCAATCATCTGGAAGCTCTCCCTGACCACCCAGACCCTTTCTCAACTCCTCCCTGAAAACCATGCAACACTCTGCTGCAATAATTAAATCATCTACCCAAAGCAAATCTTCTCCACGGCTCTAAACTCGTTCGTCGCCGCTACTTGGGGATCACCGGATGGCTTTCTCCCTCCGCTTCGTTACATTTTATGTCCGCTAGATGGCGGCATCCGACTGTGCACAGCGCTTGGAGCTCCAGCAGGTGATCTGGCCGCTGTGTATGAGAGGAATAAACGAGTGGGGCCGTGAGTGCAATAAATCCCCCTCCACTTCTTACATGGATGTTATCACCCTGTTACTGTATTTTAACGATACCGCTGTGTTTTCCACCTCAATGTTAAGCCGATTTTTAAACATTAAAAACCAAATTGCTCGATTCAGTGACACCGAGGCCCTGAGTGGAGGACTTATGGAGTTGACTCCTTCGCTTATTCATAAGTGCATGTCTGGTGCTCCCGGAGCTTCACGCCGACGTCACGGGGATCCGTGTCCGAAGAAGGTGCACCTTGGCCGGTCTGCGGGGTCCTGTTGACCGGAAGCTGAGGCTGGCCCTTCGAAATAACACGGAAAATAATTGAGAGCATATTTCTCAGTTGACAACGCCCCCACTTGCTCTCATATTATTGGTATCTTTGCCCATTTACATCAAAATAAAATATTCATGACCCAAACAACAACTTTGAAAAATTCAACAACTTAAACTGCGATGCAGGCTTTGTCATAACATCTGCCGGCATCTCTTGTGTTGGACAATACTGTAGGGCTACCTTTCCACATATTTTCTTTGTGACATCTTAACACACTCTTCTGACTGACATATTTTCTGGGTATTGATTTTGATCACTTTGCCCAAGTCCTTCATTTTAAATCTAGCTGTAAGCATGATTTTCACCTCTTTCATTACTTCCTCATCACTCGCAGCTATGATTAAATCATCTACCCATATTATGATGATGACTTTGTCATTTTGGTTTTCTTTGACATAGACACAATGATCTGCTTCATTCTGAATAAAGTCGTTGTCAATCAAGTAAGAATGGAGCATCAGATTCCAATGACGACCTGCCAAATTTTCCTGAACTGATTTCTGCATGAACACCCTCACACTTGTCATATTTGCTGTTGGAGAAAATGTTTCCTCGAAATCCGTGCCATACTTTTGACTGTAGCCCTTAGCAAAATAACGAGCTTTATATTTGTTTGTGCCAACTTCATTTCTTTTTAGCGCATACACCCACCCCCCCACCCCCACTGCACACTTGCCTTGGGGTAGCTGTGTTAGGGTCAAAGTGTTGTTCTCTCTCAATGACTCCATCTCGTCGTCCATAGATTTCATCCACTTGTCAGCATTGAGGGAACTCCTTGCCTCTTTAAATGTCTGTGGGACACCACACGCCAGTCTATAACAGTAGTCAATGTTAGTGAACACTTGGTCGTCGTCAATAGCACTAGTCACATAACCATTAAAGTAACTGGGCTTCTTTTTGGTTCTAGTTGATCGTCTCACATTGTCTGCACTGCTTGGCTGTGTCACACGGTCAGATACGGGGCTGCCCATTTCCAAGGTGTACAAAGGTGTACAAGACAGTGGTGAGACCAGCGATGATGTATGGACTAGAAACTGTAGAAGAAGAAGAAGAAGAAGAAGAAGAAGAAGAAGAAGAAGAAGAAGAAGAAGAAGAAGAAGAAGAAGAAGAAGAAGAAGAAGAAGAAGAAGAAGAAGAAGAAGAAGAAGAAGAAGAAGAAGAAGAAGAAGAAGAAGAAGAAGAAGAAGAAGAAGAAGAAGAAGAAGAAGAAGAAGAAGAAGAAGAAGTTAGAAAGAGAGGGTGGGGGGGAAGCAAACCTTCTCCACGGCTCTAAACTCGTTCGTCGCCGCTACTCGGGGAACACCGGATGGCTTTCTCCCTCCGCTTCCTTACATTTTATGTCCGCTAGATGGCGGCATCCGACTGTGCACAGCGCTTGGAGCTCCAGCAGGTGATCTGGCTGCTGTGTATGAGAGGAATAAACGAGTGGGGCCGTGAGTGCAATAAATCCCCCTCCACTTCTTACATGGATGTTATCACCCTGTTACTGTATTTTAACGATACCGCTGTGTTTTCCACCTCAATGTTAAGCCGATTTTTAAACATTAAAAACCAAATTGCTCGATTCAGTGACACCGAGGCCGTGAGTGGAGGACTTATGGAGTTGACTCCTTCGCTTATTCATATGTGCATGTCTGGTGCTCCCGGAGCTTCACGCCGACGTCACGGGGATCCGTGTCCGAAGAAGGTGCACCTTGGCCGGTCTGCGGGATCCTGTTGACCGGAAGCTGAGACTGGCCCTTGGAAATAAAACGGAAAATAATTGAGAGCATATTTCTCAGTTAACAACGCCCCCACTTGCTCTCATATTATTGGTATCTTTGCCCATTTACATCAAAATAAAATACTCATGACCCAAACAACAACTTTGAAAAATTCAACAACTTAAACTGTGATGCAGGCTTTGTCATAACATGTGCCGGCATCTCTTGTGTTGGACAATACTGTAGGGCTACCTTTCCACATATTTTCTTTGTGACATCTTAACACACTCTTCTGACTGACATATTTTCTGGGTATTGATTTTGATCACTTTGCCCATGTCCTTCATTTTAAATCTAGCTGTAAGCATGATTTTCACCTCTTTCATTACTTCATCATCACTCGCAGCTATGATTAAATCATCTACCCATATTATGATGATGACTTTGTTATTTTGGTTTTCTTTGACATAGACACAATGATCTGCTTCATTCTGAATAAAGTCATTGTCAATCAAGTAAGAATGGAGCATCAGATTCCAATGACGACCGGCTTGTTCAGGGACGTATAGTGACTTTTTAAGTTTACACACCAGCTTCTGTTTTTTATTTGTCACTTCATACCCTTCTGGTTGTTCTACACAGAGCTCACAATCTATGGGTGCATGAAGATAGGCTGTCTTTACATCCATTTGGTGTAAGAACAAATTTTCCGAACTGATTTCTGCATAAACACCCTCACACTTGTCATATTTGCTGTTGGAGAAAATGTTTCCTCGAAATCCGTGCCATACTTTTGACTGTAGCCCTTAGCAACATAACGAGCTTTATATTTGTTTGTGCCATCTTCATTTCTTTTTAGCGCATACGCCCCCCACCCCCCACCCCCACCCCCACTGCACACTTGCCTTGGGGTAGCTGTGTTAGGGTAAAAGTGTTCTTCTCTCTCAATGACTCCATCTCTTCGTCCATAGATTTCATCCACTTGTCAGCATTAAGTGAACTCCTTGCCTCTTTAAATGTCTGTGGGACACCACACGCCAGTCTATAACAGTAGTCAATGTTAGTGAACACTTGGTCATCGTCAATAGCACTAGTCACATAACTATTAAAGTAACTGGGCTTCTTTTTGGTTCTAGTTGATCGTCTCACATTGTCTGCACTGCTTGGCTTTGTCACACGGTCAGATACGGGGTTGCCCATTACCAAGGTGTACAAAGGTGTACAAGACAGTGGTGAGACCAGCGATGATGTATGGACTAGAAACTGTTACAATGACCAAAAGACAGCAGACAGAACTAGAGGTTGCAGATATGAAGATGTTGAGGTTCTCTTACGGAGTGACCAGGATTGATAGGATCAGGAATGAGTATCAGAGGAACAGCACATGTTCGATGTTTTGGAGAGAAGGTCAGAGAAGCCAGACTGAGATGGTTCGGTCATGTACAGAGGAGGGATAGAGAATATATTGGTAGACGGATGCTGGAATTGGAGCTGCAAGGCAAGAGGTCTCGAGGAAGACCAAAGAGAGGATTTATGGACGTGGTGAGAGAGGATATGAAGGTAGTTGGTGTGAGAGAGGAGGATACGGAGAATAGGGTTAGATGGAGAAAGTTGACTCGCTGTGGCCACACCTGACGGGAAAAGACAAAAGAAGAAGAAGAAGAAGAAGAAGAAGAAGAAGAAGAAGAAGAAGAAGGGGAAGAAGAAGAAGAAGAAGAAGAAGAAGAAGAAGAAGAAGAAGAAGAAGAAGAAGGGGAAGAAGAAGAAGAAGAAGAAGAAGAAGAAGAAGTAAGAAAGAGAGGTTGGGGGGGAAGCAAACCTTCTCCACGGCTCTAAACTCGTTCGTCGCCGCTACTCGGGGAACACCGGATGGCTTTCTCCCTCCGCTTCCTTACATTTTATGTCCGCTAGATGGCGGCATCCGACTGTGCACAGCGCTTGGAGCTCCAGCAGGTGATCTGGCCGCTGTGTATGAGAGGAATAAACGAGTGGGGCCGTGAGTGCAATAAATCCCCCTCCACTTCTTACGTGGATGTTATCACCCTGTTACTGTATTCTAACGATACCGCTGTGTTTTCCTCCTCAATGTTAAGCCGATTTTTAAACATTAAAAACCAAATTGCTCGATTCAGTGACACCGAGGCCGTGAGTGGAGGACTTATGGAGTTGACTCCTTCGCTTATTCATATGTGCATGTCTGGTGCTCCCGGAGCTTCACGCCGACGTCACGGGGATCCGTGTCCGAAGAAGGTGCACCTTGGCCGGTCTGCGGGATCCTGTTGACCGGAAGCTGAGACTGGCCCTTGGAAATAAAACGGAAAATAATTGAGAGCATATTTCTCAGTTAACAACGCCCCCACTTGCTCTCATATTATTGGTATCTTTGCCCATTTACATCAAAATAAAATACTCATGACCCAAACAACAAACAACAACTTTGAAAAATTCAACAACTTAAACTGTGATGCAGGCTTTGTCATAACATGTGCCGGCATCTCTTGTGTTGGACAATACTGTAGGGCTACCTTTCCACATATTTTCTTTGTGACATCTTAACACACTCTTCTGACTGACATATTTTCTGGGTATTGATTTTGATCACTTTGCCCATGTCCTTCATTTTAAATCTAGCTGTAAGCATGATTTTCACCTCTTTCATTACTTCCTCATCACTCGTAGCTATGATTAAATCATCTACCCATATTATGATGATGACCTTGTCATTTTGGTTTTCTTTGACATAAACACAATGATCTGCTTCATTCTGAATAAAGTCATTGTCAATCAAGTAAGAATGGAGCATCAGATC
Source organism: Fistularia commersonii (assembly GCF_037954325.1). Lineage (NCBI taxonomy): Eukaryota > Metazoa > Chordata > Actinopteri > Syngnathiformes > Fistulariidae > Fistularia > Fistularia commersonii. Next base: position 1,545,311 of record NW_028233996.1, read on the forward strand.
CCAATGACGACCGGCTTGTTCAGGGACGTACAGTGACTTTTTAAGTTTACACACCAGCTTCTGTTTTTTATTTGTCACTTCATACCCTTCTGGTTGTTCTACACAGAGCTCACAATCTATGGGTGCATGAAGATAGGCTGTCTTTACATCCATTTGGTGTAAGAACAAATTTTCCGGAACTGATTTCTGCATAAACACCCTCACACTTGTCATATTTGATGTTGGAGAAAATGTTTCCTCGAAATCCGTGCCATACTTTTGACTGTAGCCCTTAGCAACATAACAAGCTTTATATTTGTTTGTGCCATCTTCATTTCTTTTTAGCGCATACGCCCCCCACCCCCCACCCCCACCCCCACTGCACACTTGCCTTGGGGTAGCTGTGTTAGGGTCAAAGTGTTGTTCTCTCTCAATGACTCCATCTCTTCGTCCATAGATTTCATCCACTTGTCAGCATTGAGGGAACTCCTTGCCTCTTTAAATGTCTAACTGATCATCATCATCATCATCATCATCATCATCATCATCATCATCATCATCATCATCATTATCATCATCATCCTGGTCTGAGCTCATCTCTGTCTGGGTTTGTTGCTCTGGAGATGGGTTCGACACAAATTTTAGCAGTCTGTTTTAGTACTCTTTCACTATTTGGATAATATACAAAATAAGCTGGACTATTTTTGTCATATCCAATGAAAACTCCCTTCTCACCTCTTGAGTCAAGTTTCTTTTTGTTGTGCTTGTATGCATAGCACACAGCACCAAACTTTTGCATTTGTGACACATTTGGTTTCTTTCCCGTCAAGCCGAAACGCCCCCCCCCCCCCCCCCCCCCCCCACCACCACCACCACCACACACACATTAGCTCCTCCATTCATTCACATGTACACGCCGGCTGCTCCGGGAGCTCCACGCCGACGTTTCGGTGATCGATGTCCGCAGAAGGTGCACCATTGCCGGCCTGCGGTATCCTGTAGACCCCCCCCCTCCATACACACATGCAATACGCCTTGAAACGCATCGCTCGCACCGACGCGGGGAATCCTTTACCCTACTTCCACAGCAACGGCGAGAATCACATTGCGTCGGCCGCCGTGAGGAAGAGGGGGGGGGGGGGCATTAAGGGGGGGGGAGAGAGAGACATGGAGATTTTCTCAGCCTCTCATTCTTTTTTTTTTTTTTTTTAATTGAACATAAATAGTACACACAAATATACAAATGTACAAATAAACATGGCAAGGTAGAACTGAATGTCAATGAAACAACCAGGCATGAGGAAGCAAAGGACATAAGGACTGTTGAGATAGGTGATCTCATTAGTTTTATTTGAGTTTACATTCTAGTATACATATGTTTTATTTGTATCTACTCTCAGGAAATGTATGGCACTTTATGACAAGGTTTGGGACTTGTTTTAGTTTTTCGCGACTGTTCAGCTAACTTGACGTTAACTTCTACGTCAGTGTTCTTTTTTTGGTATAGCGGTGCTGGCGGGAATTTTTCCCTCACTCTGTACTGTACATGTCCCATGGCTAACCGATGTTGATTCCCGGAGCTGTGAAGAAGAAAATAAAAGACGATTCAAACAAGGCAAACTTGTGAATTCCTTCCGAAACATGGAAAACGAAGAAGCTGCAAACTTAAACGCAACAGGTTATGGGCCCAGGCAACGAACAAAAGGAGGAAGATGGCAACGTTTGGTTTTCGATGGAGACGAAAACAACTACGAGCTTTGGGAAGTAAAGTTTCTGGGACACATGCGACTCGAAGGTTTGAAAGAGACAATACTTTCAACTGTTGAGCCCGACCCAGATAAAAATGCAGAATGCTACGCTGAGCTTATCCAGTTCCTCGATGATAAAAGTCTATCATTGGTAATGAGGGAAGCCGCAGATGACGGTCGAAAAGCTTTGAAAATATTACGGGATCATTACGCCAGCCAGGGTAAGCCCAGAATTATTTCCCTGTACAGCGAACTATGCTCACTCAAGAAGGAACCCGACGAAACAATAACAGATTACATGATCAGAGCAGAAAAGGCAGTCACCGCTCTGAGAAACACAAAACAGGTGATAAGTGATGAGCTGATGATCGCTATGGTTATGAAAGGGCTTCCAGAACCGTACAAGCCCTTCGTCATTCACGTAACTCAGAGCAGTGAAGAAATGACGTTTATTCAGTTCAAGAGTAAACTAAGAAGTTATGAAGAGACTGAAAAGTTTGACAGCAAAACCAAATCAGACAATGTAATGAAAGTGGACATGTCAACGGTGATCTGCTATGGATGTGGAAACCGTGGCCATATGGCAAAAGCTTGTCACCAAAAATCAGGGCCAAAATGGTGCAGCTATCACAGAAGCGCAACCCACACCGATGAGACATGCAGAAGAAAATCCAAGCCCAAAGAAGACTCGGTCAAACAAAACACAGACATCCAAGACAAAGATAAGGAAGATGAGCAAACTTTTGTATTCAAGGTCAGTCAAAAAGTCCCTCCGGAAAATATCAGAAAAAATGGACTGATGGTAGACTGTGGCGCTACATCACACATCATAACACAAGAAGACAAATTCATAAGATTTGATGAGTTTTTCAACCCAAACAAACATTACATGGAGCTAGCAGACGGGACCAGAAGAAACAAAGTGGCACTAAAAAGAGGTGATGCAGAAGTGTTACTCCAGGACATTGAAGGAAAACCTGTCCTGGTAACCTTAAGGGGAGCCTTATTCATCCCATCATATCCTCAGGACTTCATATCGGTGAAGGCAGCCACAGCTGATGGAGCCAGCGTGATATTCAAAGAAGGAGAGAACAGACTCATAACCAAAGAAGGAAAAATTTTCAGCATTGAGGAATGTGACAGACTCTACTACATAAGAACGGTAAATTATCAACAACTTTATGATGATACAGTAAATGACATGATGTCCAGAGATAGAGTAAACTTAACTTGTGATGTCAAAACATGGCATGAGATTATGGGACACTGCAATGTAAAAGATGTATTAAAATGACCAAACTTAGTCGAGGGTATGAAGATTACAGGTCAGACCAAGGTAGACTGTAACGTAGACTGTAACGTATGCACGGAGGGAAAATTCACAAATAGCAGAAACAGGCAAGCTGATGCAAAAGCTGATGCACCCCTAAAAATGGTACACACTGACTTATCAGGCCCGATTGAACCAGCTGGTCAAGAAGGGCATAAGTATGTCATTTCATTCACAGATGATTATTCAGGGGCAGTATTTGTATATTTTCTCAAATACAAGAGTGAAGCTACATTAGCAACAGAGAAGTTCCTTGCTGACAGCGCAGCGTATGGTCGTGTCAAATGTATCAGGTCAGACAACGGGACTGAATACACAGGAAATGCTTTTCAATCTCTTCTAAGGGAGAAAGGCATAAGACATGAAACATCATCCCCATACTCTCCCCATCCAAATGGGACAGCAGAAAGACAATGGAGGACCCTTTTTGAAATGGCAAGGTGTATGCTAATAGCAAAAGGATTACCAAAGGTTTTGTGGCCTTATGCTGTCCAGACCGCTGCCCATATTCGAAATAGATGTTACAATGACAGACACAAAAATACCCCATACTTCATGTTAACAGGGAGAAAGCCAAATCTTTCAAAAATGTGGATATTCGGAACTGAGTGTTATGCATACAAACATGACACTAAGAAATTGGATCCCAGATGTGAAAGAGGAATATTTGTGGGATACAGTAAGAAAAGCCCTTCATACCTGGTCTATAATCCACTTACAGAAAAAGTGTCAAAACAGAGACTGGTGAAATTGATCAAAAAGGGAAGAATTGAACAACAAACACAAACTGATGATTATGAGACAGAAATCCAGGGATATGAAGACACAGAATCTACAGATGAAACCAGTATAGATGTGTCACAAAGTGAAGATAAAACAGACAACCATATACAAAATGAGGATGAGAGTACTAACGCAGATGTGTCACATGACGAAGAAACAGCAGAAAATGTCCAAAATGAAAAAGAGACGAGGTCAGACATAAAACCCAGATATAATCAAACCAGTCGCTATCCTAGACGAAAAAGGGTCGTTCCAAGGTATTTAGAGGATTATCAGACAGACTATATTAACAATGATAAAAATCATACAACTATTGATTACTGTTACAGGACTGTGTGCGGAGTCCCACAGAATTATAGTGAAGCACTGAAGTCACCACTGGCACCCGGGTGGAATTGTGCCATGAGGGAAGAGATTGACTCGCTTAAACAGAATGACACATTTGAACTGACAACTTTACCTGAAGGGAGAAAAGTAATTGGAGGAAAATGGGTATTTGCCCTTAAAGAAAATGCTGAAGGAGGACAAATATTTAAGGCCAGATATGTAGCTAAGGGTTACAATCAAACAGAAGGCATAGACTACTATGAAACTTTTGCACCGACAGCTAACATTACATCAGTGCGGGCACTAATGCAGATAGCCGTACAAAATAACCTCATTGTCCATCAAATGGATGTTAAGACGGCATATTTACATGCTCCTATACATGAGGAGATTTTCTTGGAACAACCAGAAGGGTTTGAAATGATGTCAGAAACAGGAGAGAAACTAGTGTATAGATTAAAGAAATCTCTTTATGGCCTGAAACAATCAGGAAGAAACTGGTATGAACTCCTTAATGACCATTTAGAACAGGACAACTTTGTGAGAAATCTCTCTGACCACTGTGTGTACAGAAAACAGACAGAAAATGGTGACACAATCATTGTAATAATTTGGGTAGATGATTTAATTATTGCAGCAAGCAGCAATGATGCACTCAGCACATTTAAACAGAACATGAAATTCAAGTTCAACATGAAAGACCTGGGGAAACTATCATATTTTTTGGGCATACAATTTGAACAAAAGGGGGATGAAATCAAAATGAACCAGACAAAGTACATCCTAAAAATGCTAGAGAGATTTGGAATGTCAGAATGTAAAGCAAGATCTACTCCAAGTGAGCAAAAATTAGAGGGCATCCCTGTAGCTGATGAAAATGAGCAAAGTGAACCTGTCGACCCCAAAGAATATCGTGAGATTGTAGGCAGTCTTATTTATGCCATGACTTGCACCAGACCTGATATCAGCTGGATAGTGAGCAAACTATCACAGAATCTGGCAATGCCAAAAGTAGAAAACTTAGTAGCTGCAAAACATGTTCTGAGGTATTTGAAGGGGACAGCTGATTATGAACTAAGTTTCAAGACAAATAAGGAGGATTTGAACCTGATAGCTTACAGTGATTCAGACTGGGCATCATCTGTAGAAGACAGACGTAGCACTACAGGCTACTGTTTCAGTTTAACAAAACAAGGCCCAGCCATTGCATGGAAGTCAAGGAAACAGCCCACAGTGGCCCTGTCAACATGTGAGGCTGAATACATCGGCCGAGCCACCACCGCACAAGAAAACATGTACCTGTCTCAACTGTTAAACGGTATGGACAACAAAATGTACAGTTGCACAACAATCTACGGAGACAATCAGGGGGCCATCGCACTGAGTAAGAATCCTGTAAACAGACAAAGGTCAAAACACATTGATGTAAAATATCATTTCATTCGTGAAGCACTCAGTGAGGGCTAAATAAATCTTATCTATTGTCCATCAGAGGACATGTTGGCAGACATCTCGACAAAACTCATGACAAAGGTAAAAATAGAAAAATTCAAAAAGTGGTTCTTTGGAAATTAAAATGTCCAAAGTTTTTTTTTGGATGTTGAGATCAAGAGGGGGTGTTGAGATAGGTGATCTCATTAGTTTTATTTGAGTTTACATTCTAGTATACATATGTTGTATTTGTATCTACTCTCAGGAAATGCATGGCACTTTATGACAAGGTTTGGGACTTGTTTTAGTTTTTCGCGACTGTTCAGCTAACTTGACGTTAACTTCTACGTCAGTGTTTTTTTTTTGGTATAGCGGTGCTGGCGGGAATTTTTCCCTCACTCTGTACTGTACATGTCCCATGGCTAACCGATGTTGATTCCCGGAGCTGTGAAGAAGAAAATAAAAGACGATTCAAACAAGGCAAACTTGTGAATTCCTTCCGAAACATGGAAAACGAAGAAGCTGCGAACTTAAACGCAACAGTTTGGTTGTGGATGCGTTTCGGCTAATGCTATTAGCACAGCTATGATGAGTTAAGGTGTGTTTGTGTGTGTGTGTGTGTGTGTGTGTCTGTGTGTGTGTGTGTGTGCGTGTGTGTGAGTGTGAATTTGTTTAGGTGGGGGGGGGGTCGCGGACAGGGAGTACCGGGGCCTCGAGCGGATGAGCTGAGAAGCGGAGGAGCGGAGGTAATGTTTCTCCTCTCAGAGGCGGGGAAGCTTGGGGGCAGAAGAACCCCTTTGACCGGCCAATGTGAGCCTTCTCCGGACATAGATCACCCGGAGGTATGACTGGAGCTCCCGCACCTCTAGGCACACACATATGTGAATGAGTGGATGAGCTAATGTTTCTTTTGTTGTGGATACGTTTTGGCCAATGCTATTAGCACAGCTATGATGAGTTCAGGTGTGTGTGTGTGTGTGTGTGTGTGTGTGTGCGTGTGTATGTGTGCGTGTGTGTGTGTGTGTGTGCGTGCGTGTGTGTGCGTGTGAATGTGTGCGTGACAGTTTGTTTAGGTGGAGGGGGTCGCGGACATGGAGTACCAGGCACTGTACCGGATGAGCTGAGGAGCGGAGGAGGGCAGAAGCCTGGACCGTGATTCGCTTATGTCCAGCGTTTCGGGGTTCCAGGGCCCAAAGCGGAAAAGCGGAGGAGCGGAGAAGCGAAGGAGGGGAGGAGAGCAGAAGGACGTCACACAATTCGCCCGAGTTCGCAGGATCGGGAGTACCAGGGCCAATAGCGGAGGAGGGGAGGAGCGGAGGAGCGGAAGAGCAGAGGAGGGCGGAAGCCCGGACCGTGATTCGCATATGTCCAGCGGTTCGGGCTTCCAGGGCGGGAGTACCAGGGCCAATAGCGGAGGAGGGGAGGAGCGGGGAAGCGGAGGAGGGGAGGAGAGCAGAAGAACGTCACGCAAGTCGCCTGAGCTCCGAGGATCGGGAGTACCAGGGCGCATAGCGGAGGAGCGGTTGAGCTGAGAAGCGGAGGTAATGTTTCTCTTTTCAAAGGCGGGGAATCTTTGAGGCAGCAGGACCCCTTAGACCGGCCAATGGGAGCCTTCTGCGGACATGGATTCCCCGGACGTATGACTGGAGTATTGTATTTTAAGAACGAACTTTATTGCAGGCAGCATGAAAGAAAAAAACACGGAACGTTCTTCTTCCTTTGTTAAGACGCAAAAACACGCAGACGTCACACACTGATTTTGCAGTAGCGCCACCTATAGGTAAAAGTACCGCCCATTTACAACACTCCCACTTACTTTTACCAATAGCACCAAGTCCTGAGAAAATAATATTTCAAAGCTGTGTTCTTCCACGACAACAAAAACTGTAAACTTGTTTAACACCCCATTTTTAAGACAGTATTCCTATCACATTGGTTATACTGGAACTCTTTTTCACATTTTTTAGAAATCGCTTTGACTCGGCAGCGTTCTTCGTACACCTGTCAAGCATTTTTAAACAAAAAAGAGTCCGATCTCGCCCCTGAGATATTCAAATCTCTGTCTACCGAGTGGCTTGGTAAAGATATCCGCTTTCATATCATTTGTTGGACAATATCGCAGTTCAATTTGTCCATTCTGCACACATTCACGGATATAGTGGTAGCGAATGTCTATGTGTTTGGTCCTGGAGTGATTTACAGGATTCTTTGCAATTGCGATGGCTCCTTGGTTATCTTCAAGGATCACTGTGGACACAGACTCTACACCGAGATCACACAGTAGTCGTTTCAGCCAGATTCCTTCTTGAGCTGCTTGACTGAGTGAGATGTATTCAGCTTCTGCTGTTGAAAGTGCTACTGTTGATTGTTTCTTGCTGAGCCAGCTTACTGCTCCTCCACTCAGAAGGAAGATGTCGCCTGTTGTTGACCGGCGATCATCTTGATCTCCAGCCCGGTCAGCATCCGAGTATCCGATTAAAGCTCCGGAGTCTGAGCTCTCATATTTCAGAGCAAGATTTAATGTCCCTTTCAAGTATCGAAGTATCCTCTTTACAGCAGTCAGATGTGAAGCATCTGGATTTGCATTGAACTTCGACACAGCACTCACAGCTTGAGCTATGTCCGGTCTTGTCGCCATGGCAGCATACAGCAGACTTCCAACCATTGACTGATAGGTATGCTGGTGCACTGACATACTGACACCATCCCTCCTTTTTAGCCTGACGTTGGCATCTGCAGGAGTTGCCACAGGATTTGCATTATCCATTCCATACTTCCGAAGTATGGCTTCAATGTAATGCTTCTGCTGAAGAATGATACGATTCTTTTCTTTATCTTGGATGACAGAGATGCCTGGGATGTAGGACAGCTCACCCATGTCTTTCATCTTGTAGCACTCCTTGAGAGCTGCTTTGAGCTCGTCCATGCTCTCAGTGGACTCTGTAATCAGGATCAAATCATCCACGTAAACTGCTAGTATTTCAAGCTCTTGTCTTGATCTCACAAACACGCAGGGGTCTGATGTGCTCTGTTTGAATCCAATTTCCATCATGAACTCCGTAAAAGCCTTGTTCCAACAGCGAGGAGACTGTCTCAGTCCATAGATTGATTGTTTTAGTTTGCATACCAGATGTTCCTGCCCTGTTTTGATGAAGCCCTCAGGTTGCTCCATGTATATTTCTTCTTCCAGGTGTCCATTGAGGAATGCAGTTACAACATCCATCTGGTGGACATGTAGACCCTTTTGAACAGCAAAGGACAGTAATGTACGAATAGAGCTAAATCGTACCACTGGTGAAAACGTTTCATCATAGTCAGCGCCATACAACTGTGTGTAGCCCTGTGCAACGAGTCTACACTTGTATCGTTCCACTCTTCCATCACTGCGATGCTTGACTTTGAACACCCATCTGGATCCTACTGCCTTTCTGTCTCTTGGCAAGTCGACTAAGTCCCATGTCTCGTTTTCCAGCAGTGACTCATATTCCAAGTCAGCTGCCTCCTGCCAGTCTTTTGCATGAGGACTCTCCATTGCCTCTTTTCGTGAGAGTGGCTCTGTCACGCAACACATGTTTGCATAATGATCAACAGTCACTACATCAGCAAACTCATCATATCCAAATCTTATTGGAGGCTTTCTGATTCTGTCATTTTTTCTGACAGTGCTCTCAACAGTGACTTCGTCATGTTTTGTTTCACTCTCATCTATTTTCATAGTTATCTCGGTGTCTGTGCAGTGTACTTTCGGTTCCTGCTTCAAGTTAAAGTTGGATTCATCAAAGACGACATCTCGACGGATCAGAATCCTCCTCTTCTCTTCATCGTACAGGCGATAGCCTCTGGCATTGTTTGCATATCCCACGAAGCGCGGCTTCACAGTCTTTTTGTCCAGCTTCTTTCTCTCTTCATCTGGGACAAGTGCATAGGCAATACAGCCAAACACCTTCATGTGACCCACATTAGGTTTTTTCCCACACCATCTCTGGTACGGTGTCTCTCCCTTCGGGACAGAAGTAGGCAGCCTGTTCTGTATGTAAGCTGCTGTGGCAACAGCCTCTGCCCAGAACATCTTTGGTAACTTAGCATGAGACAACATGCTCCTTGCTGCTTCAACGAGTGTTCTATTTTTTCTTTCAGCAACTCCGTTTTGCTGTGGTGAGTGAGGTCCAGTCATTTCATGGTGGATGCCTTGAACCTTCAAATATTCTTGAAACTCCCTTGAGGTGTACTCACCACCATTGTCTGTTCTCAGCCTCTGGATGCTTAGTCCACACTCATTTGTGAATGTCTTCTCAAATTCCTTGAATTTACACAGCACTTCATTCTTCTGTTTCATGAAGTATACCTTGGAGCATCTTGAGTAATCGTCTGTGAAAGTCACAAAATATTTGGATCCACTTATAGATTCAGTTTGCATGGGACCACAGACATCACGATGAATTAACTGCATCTTGCGCTCGGAACGTATTTCTCCAATCGACTTGAATGGCTTTTTAGCCAGCTTGCCCTCCACACATCCTTCACAGAAGGGAACTTCTTTGTCTGCAGAGAAGTCCACTCCGTTCACCAGACCTTTTAGTTCCTTCAGCTTGGTAGTGTGACCGAGGCGCCGGTGCCACAAGATAGCAGCTACTGATGCACTGTGAGTGACTGATTCATTTCCTTTCACATCTAGCTGATATAGTCCATCAGCTCTTCGTGTTCCCATTCCTTTAAGAGTTCCATCTTTTCCACGAATGTAGCAGCAGGACCTCTTAAACTGAACCGTATTTCCCTTTTTGGTGGCAGCTCCCACTGAGAATAAATTCCCAGAAAGTTTTGGAACATACAGCACATCATACATCGTAGCATTTTTTACCTTGCTTGACTTGAAGGTCATTGTCATGTTGACATTTCCAATTCCCAGGGCATCAACCACCCTGCCGTCACCGAGCTTCACTGACTGTTCTTTTGAGAACTGCTGGTATTCCTTAAGAATTCCTTGCTCGCATGTCATGTGCTTTGATGCTCCAGAATCAATTAACCACTCAAACTGATGTGGTTTTTCTGAGCTTTCCCTTCTAGCTACAAAGGCACTTTCAGATGAACCATCCTCATCCTCACACACCACATTTTTAGCTTTGTGGATTTTCTTTTTTGATTTGTTTTTCCAGCTTGGACAGTCACGTTTAATGTGGCCTTCCTTCCCACATTTATAGCATCTCCATGTGCTTTGTCCTGCTCCCACTGCTTTGGAGCGATCCTGCAGATTGCCACACACCTGTGATGACATTGCTGCTGCACCACCTGAAGGACCACCACTGTAATCATTAGCATTCACTCGCTTTTGTTCCTCATCGATTAACGCTTGTTGAACAAATTTGAGTGTCAGGTTGTCAATCTTTGTTTCCAGTGCAGTGACAACTGTAGCGTAACTTGGTGGTAAACTTCCCAACAATGTTACAATTTGGTCTTCCTCTTCAATTACAGCTCCTATTGCTGATAACTGGTCAGTCAGTTCTTTCATTTGTTTGAGGTGCTCAGTCAAACCATCTCCTTCCTTCATTTCGCACCTGAAATATTTCTTCTTCAGAAATAGTTTATTTGCCAGCGTGTCTCTTTCAAAAATATCTTTCAGTGTAGTCCACACTTCTTTGGGAGTCTTACAGTTTGTAATCAGGTACAACAGGGATGAACTTACATTGAGCACTAACACAGAGAACGCTTTCTCTCTCTGTTTCGTGAACTCACCCTGTGCTGCTGCGTTAGCATCTGGGGCTAATGTGTCTTCCTCTGTTAGCATTCGCCACAGTCCTTTAGCCTTTAGCAGATGTTCCATTTGAAACTTCCACGTTGCCCAATTCTCCGGTCCGCTCAGCTTGTCGATAAACAGCTTGTCCTCCATTGTGAGTTCCCACAATACTGTTCACTATCACACAAAATATTCAGTGTAATCCAGCCTTTTAGAGACACTCTGGGCCCATAACTTATTGTATTTTAAGAACGAACTTTATTGCAGGCAGCATGAAAGAAAAAAACACGTAACGTTCTTCTTCCTTTGTTAAGACGCAAAAACACACAGACGTAACACACTGATATAGCAGTAGCGCCAGCTATAGGTAAAAGTACCGCCCATTTACAACATGGAGCTCCCGGACCTCTGGGCACACACATGTGAATGAGTGGATGAGATCATGTTTGTGTGCTTGTGGATGTGTTTTGGCTAATGCTATTAGCACAGCTATGATGAGTTAAGGTGTGTGTAAGTGTGTTTGTGTGCGTGTGTGTATGTGTGTGTGTGTGTGTGTGTGTGTGTTTGTGACAGTTTGTTAAGGTGGAGGGGGTCGCGGACATGGAGTACCAGGGCCTGTACCGGATGAGTGGAGGAGCGGAGGAGGGCAGAAATCCTGCCCGTGATTCGCTTATGTCCAGCGGTTCAGGGGTTCCAAGCCCCAAAGCGGAAAAGCGGACGAGCGGAGAATAGCAGAAGCACGTCACGCAATTCGCCTGAGTTCGGAGGATCGGGGGTACCAGGGCCAATAGCGGAGGAGCGGTGGAGCTGAGAAACAGAGGATTGGAGGAGCGGAAGTAATGTTTCTCCTAATTTTTTTTT